>NC_090732.1:118981354-118991354 GCF_036898095.1 Palaemon carinicauda
TCCCCATACCACCGTACTCCCACCCAACCTTGGAGGAGTAATCCAATCACCGAACCTTTCCACAGCCCCTCCAGAAATGGAAAAATAGTCAAGAGTTCTGGAGATTTGTATTATGCTATATTTACGAATGTTTAATCCAAAAATTGATTAACGGCTAAGGCTATTTATCAATAAAATAATTCCTCGTGATCCGTTTATGTTTTGCCATCATTTCAAACCAGTCTGCTGTAATTTTGAAAGGAAATACCAAAGGGACCTAGTTAGTTGACAAATGAATCCAAAGAGAAACGTGAAACCTCAAGGGATTTCTTTCACTTACTCAAAAGACATCTCCTGGTTATCAATGAACCAACTGATATTCAATGCATGGAATATAGAGTAAACTACAGATATGATAAAGAAATATCCTCCAGATCTTTTTATTCATCTTGTGGAGCGCGACAGGACAGGCTCTTGTCAAATCAAAAGAATTATTTTTGTAATCTTCATGGCTCACCCGAACGATTTGATCTTAAACCTGCTTTATTCAGAGAATGGGTGAACAATATTCGAATTTGATAAAGTAAATAAATTTGAAACGTGTTTATCTATATATAGGAATTGGATTAGCTTTCGGGTTGACATGTATTACATTAAATTTATAATCTGAAGATCAGACAAAAAAAAAAAAAAAAAAAAAAAAAAAAGGGGAGAGGAGTTTCTTGCTCATACAAAAATTATTTTCTCAAGTTGAAAGGCAAAAGCCCACCCGAAGATCTTATCATATTCTTTATGCGATTTAAAATTAAGTTACATACATTAAAAGATAGCATTTCGAAACAGTATAACTACAAAAAAGTTATTTCTTGTGTTTGATAAGATGGTTAAAAAGTCTGATAACATTTGATTAGTCATTATCGGTTTGTTTGTTTTTCCTACAATATCAATCAAATATAAAATTCTCAGAATTAATTTATTATAATATCACACTTTAAGAGTGTGATATTATAATAAAGAAGAATTTCGTAATTACTTCAGTGATACATCTTCATAGTCAACTGATTTATTTTAAAAAATCACACCCATAACAAAATCAAACATAAAGAAGACAAATTCTTTTTACAATGATGCCATGTAATAAACATAAGCTATCTTACCGCCGAGAAACCATTTTATTACGATACTGCCTCTGGAGGGTCCTGGACTTCATCCCTGAGTTGCATGGGAATGAATCTCGCGCTCTGTAGCGGTCCTTCAGCTCCTTCCCTTGCAATCTCTGCGCAAGCGAGCGGAGACCATATCGGAGACAGGACATGCATTGCTGTCTTTATGTGGAGGCGAACCTGTTTAAAGGCCACTCATGAATGGCAGAGGCAGGGGACAGTAACATTGCCATATCAAGGAGGACAATGCCCTAGAGACTGACCATATGTACATATGATCAGCGCCCAAGCCCCCTCTCCAACAAAGTTAGGCCCAAGGAAGGCCGGGCAATGGCTGCTGATGACTCAGCAGACAGACCTGTAGGCTCCCCCAAACCCCCCATCCTTAGATCATAGGGATGGTGAGGTTGCAGCGACCAAAGAGACTATCGAGTTTGAGTGGGACCCGAACTCCAGTCTGGCGATTACCAGTCAAGGGTGTTACCACATGGACCACCGCGACCTGTACAGTTAAATCTAATATATTATCATCTGAGCCTCTTGTTATGGTCTGGGAAGATGTCTCCTTGACATGATAATTCCTCTTTACACTTTTAAAATAGCCCATTTCCCTTGCAAAAGACTTGCTACATTTTAATCAGAAGTAATGATAGTATATTAATAATCATTAGAATTGTATTAAGTGTCAGGTGTTTGAAATTAATCACTTGCATTCATAAATATTCAGTAACAAAAGGCTTTGAATGCACGTGGGACAGTAATGCCTTATCAAAATTCAACTCCTTGTATAATATGAGCCTGTAAAGGACATGTTTTATGCATAGCACGGGGAAGGGTAATATTATTCTGCTAATCTCGGCTGAACTGTATATTGAACTACCGCCTTGAAAAATCCTTCATAACATGCTTATACAATTGTTTGCGGAAATATGCATATTTACGAGTAGTTTTTGCTGTGGAAAGTGGTAATGAAACTTCTTTTCTGATTTTAAGAAAATATTTTAACATATGTATTGCTGAAGTTTCCCCTTTACATGGAGTCACTCGTACAAGAAAGAGCAGTTAATAACCTGGTATGTTACTAACTTATCAACATCCGCTTTCGAGAAAGATATTTACACTCACCTTAATCAGTGTTCTTCAGAAAATTAAAACAGAACATTTACTAAAAAAGGTGGTGTTTTGCAAGATGTAATACAAATGTTCTGCAAGATTTCCCGGTAGATGAAAATATACGCTTCCCCCGAATATGTCGACTGATCTAACGGTAACTATCAGAGATATCCGTGTTGGTCACTTCCCGGGACAGCATCCGTTCGGAGGAACGCCTTACAGGACTTTGAAGACATTGAGTGTATGTTCCAAAGTCCTTTAGATACACTCGGACTTATTTAAAGAACCTTGGTAAGTTCTTACAAACAGCCGTAGTTTTGATGTCCGTATAAAGTCGGTAAATGTTCAAATTAAACTTCAAGTCAAAAATGTTAGTTAAAGATCTCGTTTTTTTTTCACGCATACGGGAAAACATTGGCCAATTAGAATGAGAGCTGAAACGAAACTGCATTTCTTCAATGGGTGTAGAAGAACTTTCCTCTTGATCATGTAAAAAAAGCCTATCAGAAAAAAAATAAGCGAGAACCATTAGATTAAAAAATAAAAACAAGAAATGAAAAGTAAATTAAGAGCGTTTTTCATTTAGCTTTTATTCATTAACGTGATGTGATGAGATATTTAGTTAAAGATTCTTATACTGTAGAATATACCACCGAAAGCTGAAACTTTTGCTACTATTGTGTTAACATGAAAACCAAAATATTCAATTAAATTTGGCCCATTTGCGAGAAATCTATTGTATATATTCTTGATAAAGTAAATCCTCTGTGAAAAAAAAAACAAAGACGCACACACACGCACACGCTCATATATATATATATATATATATATATATATATATATATATATATATATATATATATATATGTATATATATATACATATATATATATATATATATATATATATATATATATATATATATATATACACATACTGAGTATCAAATATTAATGATACGATTGAGATATAAACTAAACAATCAGAAATAAACAGAAATATAAAAGATATGGAGAAATGGAGGAAGTGAAGGAAAAAAAATGTAAATTTGTTTTTTATGATAAAGGTTTAAAGAATGGAACATTATACATATCCAGACTGATATAAATGTTCATGCTACATAAAAAAAAAAACTTGTTATAAGCAAAAGAGAAAGAACAGTTATTTAAAAAGAGTATCCAAAAATATAGAATAGAGATATCTTAGATTGTAGAAAAGGCATGCAAGCTGGCATCCCGAAAATTTTTATGATGATTATTATGTTAATGTTACTACTCAAGATAAACCCATGTACGAGACACTTATAGTAATGGAAGTTGAGAGAACATTTTCGTTTCGAAATACAGAATAAAGTAACGGCTTCTGCCACTAAAGTAAAAAAAAAAGACCAAGGCGAAGTATGGAGTGAACTGTTTATACCGACACTGAAATAGGCGCTGGAGAAGAACAGGATTCTGACCTGTAACACAATCGACAATTTGTATGTTAATGTGAGGAGATGGCATCTGGGGAAATATTCTAATCAGGGACTTTTTATTTTCTTTATTCAACTTACGTTTTCCTAAGACGTACTCTCTCTCTCTCTCTCTCTCTCTCTCTCTCTCTCTCTCTCTCTCTCTCTCTCTCTCTCTCTCTCTCTCTCTCTCTCTCTCTCTCTCTCTTCACACATATGTATATATATATATATATATATATATATATATATATATATATATATATATATATATATATATATATATATATATATATATATGTATATATATATATATATATATATATATATATTTTATATATATATATATATATATATATATATTATATATATATATATATATATATATATATATATATTAATAATTTTTCCCCCAGTTAAAGGTGGTTTGAGAGACAATAATTCAATAGGGGAAAGTAGTTCAAGAGGTCTAAGAGTACCTAAAGATAGGTAGTTATTGTAAGTCATTCGATGACCATGATATCCAGCCGTTGCTATTCCTGCTTTTTACAGAATATATATTATTTCAATAACGATGTTAACGATAGTACCAACATTCCAGTTGAAAAAAAAAACATTTTGAGTTTCAACTAATACCATTCATTCTCAGTACGGAAGCGTACCTTAGATTCAATGATTGATCTCGGTTCTTTAAAACTGGTCTGACCAGTTTTGTTAGCATGCTTTTTCAGGACCCCTTTTTCGATAGCTACATAAGTTACTAAGTTATTAGATGTTGACTAAAACACGCTTGTCAAATTTAATAGGATTTTAATTTTAAAATACAATCCAACAATCTTTTCATATCTTTTTTTTTATCTCAATAAAAGCAGCAACTTCTTACAAGCGGAGAGAGTTCAAGGACAAAAAGTCATTCACTGTAAACAGCTTCGAGAAAGTCAGCTCAATTTAGCTTAAGGGTATGGAGTTATTATCTGGGGGAGATAACGCTGTGAGGGACCTCGTTCGAACAGCGCTGGGGAGATGGACTACAGTACAGCGACCCATGCGAGAAAGTCCTGTTTCTAGAGGCAAATGAGGTCAAGTAGGGATGGACCTCTGTTGCTCAGAGGTTCAGGAAGTCTGCCCAGTCTCCACAGAGAGAGAGAGAGAGAGAGAGAGAGAGAGAGAGAGAGAGAGAGAGAGAGAGAGAGAGAGAGAGAGAGTAGAGGGGGTCGAGATGTACCAAGAAGGGCCCACTGGGAAAGATCATAAAAAAGCCTCATAAACAAGATGTAAAAAAAAAAAAAAAGGTTTCACCTCTGGGCTATAGGTAAAATGCATTCCCCAAAGGAACGAAACACTTAGAAGAAAGTTAAGTCCTGGCAATTTTCTTTCTTCCTATCGCTTTCTCCTATCAACAGCTTAGTAATCTGAGTATAGATTTATATAAAGATTGACGGGTAATGGAGCTTGTGTTTCTTGCTAAAAAGGTGACCCATATTATGGAATCGGCCTCCTCCCTATTACCCTCTTATGGACATGGAAGGAAACAAATTATGGGTCTCCCGTAGTTTGTATTTTCTCTTCTGCATCCTTACCAGTAGAACGATTATTAACTCTCTAGAAATATAAGAAGACTAATTACAATAACCAAGACACAATATACGCGTGTTCACCTCTTTAATCTTCTTCGCTACGTATCAGAAACGATATCTTGACGTCATCTGAATGCTGCTTAAAACTGGCGGATTAATATATAAGTCTTCTCTTGGTTGCATTGACTTATGAACTTGTGCTCCTGCCTGGATAATGAATCTCGAATACCTGCATATAAAAAGAACATAACGGTGTTTCTCAAGTTCGTTGTGTGAGGTTATATTCGTACACGATGCCTTATGACGTGTAATATAGGAAACATTACTTACTGATGACTTGTTCTTTGCCTTGGTGGGGAAATTTAGCGAATATGGTTTTTAAATGAAGTTGGTACTAAAGTTTATCCTTGATTAAATGCCATAAAGTGTGTTGTATTTTTATAAAAGGCTCGTCCTTTAGTTAAAGATTAATATGTTACTTTATAATGTCCGTCATATTCCAGTAAGAATTTTGATTAGATTGCAATAATGATCTGCAGAAGAAAGTTTTTTACTCGTTGCAATTAAGTGTGATAATCTAAAAAATTATGTAATTAAGAATAACCTGTTTACATTACAGATTCAATTACGGGCCTTCAATGAACCTGAATTTTTAACGATTTTGTAGAAACTGAAGGAGAATTTCATTTATTTCATTCAGTTGACCCATAAACATATGGAATAAAGCATATTCGACGTGCTATCTAAGCATACTCGACGTGCTATCTAAGCATACTCGACGTGCTATCTAAGCATATTCGACGCTATCTTTTCTTAAGCTCGTCGAGAAGAGCAGCTATTCTACCCGCCGTTCATCTAATCATTAATAGAGCTTGTTATATTTCATGAAATAAGTTCGTGAAATCATCACTCTTATTCATCATATGAACCTTTAAACAGAGGGGTACCTCAGGAGAATGTACTGGGCGCATTATTATTCTGTATCTATACTATCGGTCAATCAAAAATACTACAAAGGCATGGTGTGAAGTTCAAACTAATTGCAGATGATACACAAATTTACTTCTCCATAAATGATATAGACGTTACTACTGAAACTCTAAACCGAATTCTTGTCAGTGTTAGGGAATGAATGGCAATCA
The DNA here is from genome assembly GCF_036898095.1 of Palaemon carinicauda. Taxonomy (NCBI): domain Eukaryota; kingdom Metazoa; phylum Arthropoda; class Malacostraca; order Decapoda; family Palaemonidae; genus Palaemon; species Palaemon carinicauda. The sequence continues at coordinate 118,987,782 of NC_090732.1, forward strand.
AACAACTAAAATTGAATGAAAAAAGAACTGAGTTTATGATAGTTGGAAAGAAAAACAGCGTAAGAAACCTGGGTGATATTCACATAAACAAATAAGGTCTCTACCACAATATCTAGTAAAGATCATGATCTAGGCGCATCTCTTGACTGTAACTTGTCTTTCAATGCCAAAATAAATAATATAGTAAAAACTGATGGATATCATCTTAGCAACATTGCTTTTATAAAGAAGTACCTGGATGAACATTCTATAAAGAAACTTGTGGTAAACTGTGTTATTACCAGCATTGACTACTGTAACTCCATCTACTACAATCTACCAAAAGTACAACCTAAGAAACTACAAAACATAATATACAGAGGAGCAAGACTGATAAAAGGTGTCCCACCCCGAAAGAGGATAACTCCTATACTAATTGATTTACACTGGCTGCCTATTAAAGCGAGAATTGAGTTTGAAATATGTACAAAAACCCACCAAGTCAGAACTAGACGTACAAAATATATAAGAGAATTGCTACATATTGTGCAGCCAACAAATCGTGTTGACACGAGAATAGTTGCAAATGGTTTCAAATTATTGGAACATAGGTATATATCTACTGTAGGCTCTAGAGCCTTTATCTGTATAGCCCCGAGACTATACAATAAACTCCCACGAGACATCCGAAAGATTGAAGATATTAAGGCTTTCAAGAGGAAACTGAAGACTTTCTTGCTCTGTGAATGCTTCATATTTTGACGATTTAACAATAAACGAGCAAAAAACGGTGTGAAATGTTGAATGCTTTCGAACGAAAATGATAAATTAACTGTAGAGGCCCTGTCGAGATTAGAGTTCTCTTGATGTATAGGACCAGAGAAAAAGCCCTTAAAGTAAGTAAAGTCTTCATTTAGTCGAATGAGAAATGACTCTTTGACAGCAAGTTACTCGGTGAAGGATGGCACTTATAAATGAGACTGTAGATCCTGAAAAAAGTGACACCCTATTAACTAGTTATTTACGGATTTTTGAAAAGTACTTTAATGTTGAAAATAATCGATTATGAACACAAGAATCAGGATTATTTGAAAATTATCTCTTACTCCTAAGTATTCATCATGACCTCACTTCAACCGTAAAAAAAGCAAAAACACTAGTAACTTTAAAGGAATATAAAAGCAGCTTAAGCTTCCTCAACATTACCAAGCAGACTGCCCTTAGCCTAGCAGTTTAAGAAACAGAACATCTAATACAGTGTACTGTGATAATGTGAAGTTTTAATTCCCCTTTTTTATTTTTTCTTACTGGCTGTCTTTATTCTTCTCATCTATCCTCTTGTATGCCACCAGACATTCAAGTTTGTGTGCACGTTTGTGTCTGTTTGTGTTTCTGTGTACCTCGGATAGAAAATATGTATCTCTTCTCCAACAATTCCCTCTGAAAATAGAAAAGAAATATGATCCTCTGGAGATAATAAACCCTAACAGAGATTGATGAAAGTATAATTTCCTCCAAATTGTTTGAATTAGCGACCAGTCATACACCCATAAAAACAATCCTCAAAAGCGCAAGCTCAGCAAATTGCGGTAATCTGGAAATCTGGTTATGTCCGAGATGGATCTTCAAAGATGCTTGTTAGTGCCGTTAGCAGGACTACTTTTGAGGTTTATTGCCTTTAATGTAACTCTCAAGTTATTTTGTAACAGTGTTACCCGAACATATATTAGAAAAAATATTTTACTTAAGCATACGAACTTTCTCGGTAGCTTGTGCCGGGGTTGTAATGTGCGAAAGTGAGTTAATCAGAGATTAGATGCAATTTACAAGCCAGATTCTTGCTCTTTACACACGCCATCTCTAGGATGACAAGCTTCCTTCTTCAGTCATTAACTGATCTCTGTTCGTCTTGCGAGAAATGAAGAACAACGCCCTGTGGAGACGAACAGAAAGTAAGGGTGGCCGAAAAGGAAAGAAAAATATCGGAGAGATTTATACATCGAGATAGGAAATGTGAAATTTATGGTACAGGAATTATGGAGGAACTTTCTCCAGTCGGCTGGAAGAAGGAAAACGAAACAGAGGTGGATATTTTCTATGACCTTCAAAGAATGAAAAAAAGGAAAAAAAAAGAAAAAAAAATGCTCTCCCTTATGCCGGATGTAGAAATAATATGAATATATCATGTTCCTTACCAATCTTCCTATCGGTTTACATAAGAGTGAAATATCCTAGTGGGTATACGTATTCCTTAAGGTAATTCTTTATCAGCAAAGGAGAGAAGAAAAGATAGTAACACGATTAGTGTCAATCAAGAGCTAAAAAGGAACCTTGGTATGTTGTTTGTATTTTTATATTTACAAGTTTAACTTCCATTCTTACTGAGAATACTAAATTTTATTTCTATTTATTTTATTTTGTTAATTTCTAACTTCTTGGAGCTGAGAGATGGAAATAGAAATATATCTCCAAACAATATGTATGAAAACAATATTTCCTGCTGTTTTAGAGGATCTCTCTCTCTCTCTCTCTCTCTCTCTCTCTCTCTCTCTCTCTCTCTCTCTCTCTCTCTCTCTCTCTCTCTCTCTCTCTATATATATATATATATATATATATATATATATATACACACACACATATATATATATATATATATATATACATATGTGTATATATATATATATACATATATATATACATATATATATATATATATATATATATATATATATATATATATATATATATATATATATATATATATGCTGCGTATGAATATTGATGAAGATGTCATAGTGAACTTTAATGTGTGTATGTTACATACTGAAGATTATTATAAGGAGAACCTATTGTAAGGAAAGACTAGACTCGAGAATTAATATTTGAGTACGGGTAATGTAAATAAAACTACGAGAATCTTCTAGAAACTGTGGCAATTTTCAAAAAAACTTTATTCATGACATAACTTTTTTGGAATGATTTTGGTTTTATATCAGTTTTCTTGTATACGAATAAATTTCTGAACAATATTGCAAATTTAAAGAAGAGGTTTCGACCATATAAAAGGATCTGAAATAGCAAATTCTAGTTTGTGAAGAAAAAGTTACTTCAAGTTCTTCTTGAAATTGATTATAATCCAAGTTTCTGGAAAGAGAAAGCTATTTTAGGGTCGTTCTGTTTCACCTTTAGGTCATAAAAGTATTTATACGGTTTTAACTTTGCAATAATGATGCCTCAAATTGATAACGTAGGCGTCCTTAATGAATGGAAGTTGCTAAGTCAGTTATTAGTGAAGTGCAAAGTATTTCAGGTGCCCTCAAAATTTGTGTAGCTTAATAATCTACTTTATTGAACATTGCACTTTCCGTACTGTATAATATGCATTTAGAAATAGATGTATTTTATCGCAAACCTAAAATTTACAAGTAGTTAATGTCTTGCGTGCTTCGTAGGTGATGAAAATAGGCAGCGGCTAAAGATGTCAGAGAAAGTTCAGACGTTCCACGAAACGGAAACCGCAAATCCTCCATTAAACAGGTTAGAATCTTTTACTACAAAAAGATGAACCAGACATATTGTCTGGCGAAGGAAAAT
>NC_090732.1:118996354-118998854 GCF_036898095.1 Palaemon carinicauda
TTTAGGGTCTTTGCGAACTGATCCGCTTTTCAGCTCAACACAGGGCTAAGTCGTTGGATTGTATAGTTGACTTTACCAATTCCGGTTCACTGCAAGGGAATCTAAGATGTCTGCCAGCTTATTTGCCGCATTATAACTCCCGGTTTTGTAGTTCCTACGAAAACATGAAATAGAGAATTTTACGCTTATTACGTAATCGGCTAATTTGGAGATACCACCAGACCTGGTATGACATATGATTGGGTGAGAATTGCTAGGAAAGTGAAAATATGTTTTTGTTTACAATCTTTTTTATTATAGAGATATCAATTCATGGGTTTTGATGATTATAACAATTTTTAAGGCTTCCTAACCTTAAAAGTAGGTTATCAATAATGTTTATCAATTAATTTTGGGACCACAGGTGTATCTTTTTGTCAAATTTCATGAAAATCTTTGGATAACATATGACAAAAATACGATGTTAGAACGGATGAAGACAGTACTCCTCTCCAGAGTAATAGCATACTGTAGTTTGTTGATAATAGATAGGTAATTATTATGTGGGTAGAAGTACTCTTGAACGTGACTTGTGAGGACAGAGGAAAATATACACGTGGGGTAATGTCGTGGGTGTGGAGGATCGGGAAGAGATTTGGAATTTCTATGGAGTCCAAGGGGAGAATCTCCCCTATATAATGATACACAATTATATATACATATATATATATATATATATATATATATATATATATATATATATATATACTATATATATATATATATATATATATATATACATATATATATATATATATATACATATATATATATATATATATATATATATATATATATATATATATATATATATATATATATATATGTGTGTGTGTGTGTGTGTGTGTGTGTGTGTATTATAATTTTGCACATTTATAAGTGTTTCTTTATATATATATATTTATATATACATACATACATATATATATATATATATATATATATATATATATATATATATATATATATATATGTGTGTGTGTGTGTGTGTGTGTATTATAATTTTGCACATTTATAAGTGTTTTTCATATATATTCATTTGAGCCATAAATACCCCTTAATATCGGATCCTCTCTGCCTCGGAATCAAAGACCCTAGAGGGCATCAACTTTATGATAATAGCTTCTGGTCGGTCCGAGAATCGAAACCGGGCCCAAAAAACTGACCACCTAGCTAGGTGGGAAGTCACTGGAATCTCAGTATCTTGGGCCCGGGTTCGATTCCCTGGCCACCAGGGAATCAAATAGCCATTATTTTTGACGGGTTGGGCACACTAGTGTATACATATTGTGCTAGGCCAAATCTCTATCCTTTATAGTGGCGAAGTTAATGAGAGAAATTGCTCGTATTACAATGCATTACCTACAAATTTTTTTAATGGTGATTAAGATAGAGAACGTACCAGTGGTTAAATAGATAGCGCAGGTGAATAGATCGAACAGAATTGTTAAGATGGTTTGGACATGAGGCAAATAGGGGGTACAAAAAGCTGGTGAAAAGAGATTACAATTCGGGAATGTTGCTAAGGAAGTTAAGAGAAAGACATAAAATAGCTGGGCAAATGATTAAAAAAAAAGTCAGGAAAATGAACCACGAGAATACAAGTGAGATAAAGGTGAAGATAAGTTTTTTAGGTACTGCTGATGAGGCTCCAGTGAAGTTTCATGAAGATGCAGTGGAAGTTCAAAGGATACATTACGACTCGGCAGTTGAAGTAACAATATAGCAGTGACCAACCTCTCTTCTTGAATTGAAGTTACCTTTTCTTGCAGTGACCAACCTCTCTTCTTGAATTGAAGTTACCTTTTCTTGCAGTGACCAACCTCTCTTCTTGAATTGAAGTTACCTTTTCTTGCAGTGACCAACCTCTCTTCTTGAATTGAAGTTACCTTTTCTTGCAGTGACCAACCTCTCTTCTTGAATTGAAGTTACCTTTTCTTTCTTGGATGGCTTTATATATGCGGTACCATAGCGCAACTAGGAGGAAATTCCTGAAACTGCACTTAGAATTCGAAGTTAGAAATTAATGGATAGTAAGCACTAGTGAAGGAAGCGGAGACGGAGGTAAATTAGAAGAATGATAATTGGTTGGTGTTAGGGACCAAAATGAACACTGCAAATACCCTTAAGTACACTGACGACGCTCTAACCCTTACAGCAAACTGGTCTTAAAGTGGCTCTCGAGGAGAAGAGATTTTTCAATTCTAGTTAATATAATTGATATAACTGAGGAAAATGGAACTACTGCAAACTGTTAAGATGAACTCATCTAATGTATTTTTGTAAACATGATGATCAGCAAAATAAGTTGTAATCTTCAGCCTACCCAAAAAGTAATTACCAAATCTTTGGTGGCCATCGAGACCATAGCCAAGTGCATAATTGGCCCTCGAAAGGATCTGAGTTTGACAACACATCCCTACACGGTCTCTTCTTAAGGGTAACGGTAGATTGTGATACA
>NC_090732.1:119003854-119006354 GCF_036898095.1 Palaemon carinicauda
TGCCATATTAGCTAGCAATAGATGAAATGACTATACTGATATTTTCTTTTGGGTCACATGGATCTTTTTTGGCTCGTACTCCTCTTTTTTTTAGAGAGAAAATCCTTTTGTTTTCTAAACAAGTTAATCGTCAATTAGATCACTATTAATTCAAATTGAACTGGGAAAATCAAATTTCAACTAAGATCACCTCGTTAAAGTACGAAGGGAATGTTATAATCTTTCCATGAATATTCAAGCAATTAATCTGATCCAAGAAGTCGTGGTGTCCTCTTGGGCCCGGAGCATAATTCCTCCGCTGAAAAAGAATCAATGTAAGAACGTAATGAGTTACAGTCAAATGAATACGACGTGTTTTCTTAAAAGCTGCTACATTGCCTTCAAAATTATAGCTTAAAATCGTCTTTTTACATGATTAGTTATTCTCAGCCCTTCTCTTTAGCTGTTACGCAGGCCTTTATAAAGAAAAGAACAATAGAAAACTTTGTTTTCATATTTCAAGAGACAAACTTTACCTGTACTGAAGTAATTCTAGCCCTCTGATCTTGTAACCTACTGAGATGATTTTGCTATCTGGCAAAAAAAGTTATCAGCAGATATGTAAGTGCAGCTTCCCTACATTCTTTAACTCTCAGAGATTTATAGCTGGAGAAAGACTATTGGTCCTGATCCGTTTGAACTGACCCTTTGCAATCTTATATTCTCCCTAACATTTTGTGCTCATGAAATCCACATCACTCATATTCTTGAAGGCCATCAAGATAATTGCCTATGCTCATATTCAATTATGATTCTTGTGAAATTTGTGAATAAAGTGGTTTAAAGGTTCGAAGAGACAGAACAATGTGTCCTAGGACTTAGAGGCTGACCATTTATAGATGTGATCAGGCCCCCATCAAGGTACGATCAAGGACGGCCAGGCAATAGCTACTGATGACTCAGCTGGTAGACCTACAGGCTCCCCCCCCCCCACCCATTCCCTAGCTTAAATGGATGGTAAGGTTGTAGACACTACTAGAAACTATCGAGCTTGAACGGGTCTCGCACTCCTGTCCAACAGAATGCCAGGCATGGACGTTTTCAATAGTCCACCACAACCCTGATCATTATATTCTTTTTATGCATGAACAGAGTTGCTTCTCGTGCTCACCTGCTCCCTTCGAAGAATATACTAGTTCAGTGGTTTCCGGAGATAGGATTCCACCCGTACCATTCAAGCTATTGTAATATTCCTTCTAATTTTGAAAAGGCCAAATCATTTCAATTCTAATGAAATTAATATTTCAAACACCTTTTACAATAAGATTGTCGTATACTTGGCAACCTTCAGTATAAATATTATTCATTATATTTATGATGTTTGATAACACTGGAGAATTCTTTTGATATCTCTTGGGCGTTTTAATGAATCTAGTCTTAGGCTTTGTCAGCCAAAAACTTTTCTCATAACTTTGCTTTCCTTTCTCATGAAATACTTTCAACTTTTCTAGCTGAATTGCAACTGTTACTGACAGCATCTAATTGGTATTTTAAAGTTCACTGGTATACAACTCTCTCTTTATCATTGATATTGTTCAACTCATGTTTAACTAGATTTCTGAATCTTACCAATGTCTCAGTTTTCCTATTTTATTTTTATTCACCAAGCTCATCAATTCATATTTCGTTATCCTTCAACTCTGATATCAAGAATTTCTTTTTCATGAGTTCTCATCCAATTTTGCGATGTTTGATGAAGTCAGACTTACCTAGTTACTTCTGTCGACATTTTGGTCTTGAATTAACTGAGATTTAATTGAAGTTGATCCTATGATAATCACAATTGCTGAATCCATTTCTATGAAATAGTTGGGTTACTTTGATGTTTTTATACTCTGTCATTCAAGTTGTAAATTAGTCCTCTCCATCCTTTTTTGGGGACATCAATCTTTGCTTTCTTTGTCAGCATTAGTAAATCTAAGGAAAATAGTATGATTAATCATTACATCATAACTTCTTCTTCATACTCTTTCTTGTCACTGCAAGGGGACCTAGATGTCATGTTTCTATATCTACTATTTTGTCCTACATTCTTTTGACATACCAGAACGCCATTTCAACCAGTAATCTGCTGAATATTTTAACTTGTATTCCATTAATCTGGCACTTTCAGCCGGTATTCCATAGGTCCAATAAGTTTCATCTCGTTGAATCTACTTATTGGAAATCAATGACCTTCAGATTTTCTGAGTCTCTCTTTCCTTCTATTTCTAAACCCATAAGTTCTCTCCCTGCCTCTGTTTTCTTTGATTCTTATCACCTCCCTTTTTTTAGGAGGATAAATTATCACTCTCTTCAGAATTAGAATTAACTTTTTCTAATTTCTTCTCGTTTTTTATAGTTATGTAATTATAGACTATATCAATTGAGGAAGCATAACTGCAAGAGCAAAATATAAAGAGTTAAATCTATTAATGCCATTTTCTCCCAGATAATGTTGCCCTTCCTGTTTCTCTTTCAG
>NC_090732.1:119008854-119021354 GCF_036898095.1 Palaemon carinicauda
ATCACTTGGTCCTAATGCCTTGATGTTTGAAAAAAAAAATCACTGTAGATCTTACATATAGAGATTCTTAAGTAGGGAATAAGATTACAAGGAGAGAAAGGTGGAAGATCAGATATATTATAATCACTATCTGAAGACTAGATGGAATTGTGAAAATTGAGCAATGAAGAGAAGAGCTTTTTATTTTTATGAGAAAATTCAACTGATCTATAGCAATTGAAGAGAAGATATGAGATAAAAGTGCACTAGATGCTGAAAAATCTGTCTGGAAAGTCTCAACATTAAATTTAGTTATTCAAGATCAGTAATTGAATTACCTAAAATTAGAGGAATTTTTTTCTTGAAGGATAAGAAGAATAATGATTGCTAACATTGTTCAACTATCTGTATCTCCTCTGTATGTCTTCCTATCTGTTTGTATGTCTGTCTTATGTACGATGGAAGGTTAATGAAATTCTCCCCTTCATTTTTGTATGCCACAAGGGCCGGGCTCCTAGAAAAAGCAAGATTGTTAGACTTAAACTTGTACCTAGTACTACGCTCAGAAGATATGAATGCAAAGGGTGGTCATGATTGTCAAAAATACCATGCAGCATGAACAATGAGGTAATAGAACGATGCGCCAGAAATCAATTCCCGGAACACGAATAAAGCATTCATTAGAGGAATCCGGTGCAGAAGACTAGTTAGGATAGCAATAATCAAAATATAGCAGAATAAAAAGAAATATATTTTAGAAATTTCTTCAGGATAGAAAGATGTCCAAAACTCTGGAAAGATTCAATGTACAGTAAATAAGTATGTCCATTATATCTAGAAGTAACTTAGGCTTCAAGGTGAATGGCAATAATGTTTTATAGTAGTGTTTTTAATAAGCTTAAAGAGATGAAGGAGCCTTGTAATCAAGTATACTTCGAATTAGTGTTAGCAAGTTTGAATCAAGTAAATGATAGTCGGAGACCTAAAGAAATTACTGATAGTAGGTGAATTTTAGAGCATTTCGAGAGAGAATCTAATCTTAAGGCACAAAGATCGCTGCAAATGATTTGAAAGATTTTTTTTTTATGAAAACAGAGAAGCAAAATAGATATTTGAGCCAGCTTTTTATGGAAATGAAGTATGATTGCTGAACGAAACATTGATAAAAATGTCGAACCCATTGATTTAATTAATCATATGAATAACAGGGGAAGGAAGAAAAGACGATGGATTGATGAGCTAAGAAAAGAAAGGCCATAGACAGAGGGGAGTGGAAGGACATGTCTGAGGCCTTTGCCCTGCAATAGACTATCAACGGCTGATGATGATGAGGATGAATAGCCTGTTTGACATAAGGAGTGTTGAAAAGGTGAGAAATGCAGAGGTATGCTGAATAGTGAATAGATTTGTTGTTTTAGGTAACAGAAAAAAACATATAATTAATGAATAGGATTAAATAAAATAATTATGTAATCAAAGGAAGTTTCTTCCCCGTAAATGCTTTTATAACCTTTTCAAAAATAAGTTACCTAAGTTCATGACTCAAGACAATCCTACCTTGACAGAGCCACTTTGGTCACACAGCACGAAGGGGTCACAGAAGCGCTTCTGTATCCATGCTTCATTAGGACGAAGCTTATCATGACTACATCGGAAGTTTAAGGTTTCACCGACCGTTATTCCTGATCCTGGCACTGATTCACAAAGCGTACTCTCTGTGGACATAAATGGTTCTAGTTAATTTACTGTATCATTCGTGTCACATGCTTATTTGAAAAACACTTAATTTTATTCCATGATTAAATTTGTCAATGATATTGCATGTCGGAAAATTATCCATTATCATTTAATATTGGGATATTACCCATTGTCAGAATTCAGGTCATAGCTTCTGCGTGTTAGAAAATGGAGATGACACATTTTTTTAGTTTATGAAGTAATGGTAAAAAGATCTCTAAATTTTAAGAAATTGGATCAAAGTTTTTACTGTACATTAAATATACATCGTACGTAGTTGGTGAATTGACACTTCTAATTTATGAAAATATTATTTAGACAAGGAGGTATGTGTATCTAAAGAAGCATCTGCTTCAAAAGAAAATTTTCCATTAAGGTAAGATTGTACGACATTTCAGTCTTATTTACTATGCTTATGAAAACATTCATTCTAAATCTTGATACTTACTTTCAGGCTCTGGAATACAGACGCTGGGATCTTGCCTTGACATTAGTCCATTCTGACATCCTAGGTCAGAGGCTTTAACAAACGACCCTCTTATATGGCATCCATGACAAAGACTACGGTTATGTTTAGATGGTATACAGATTTCATATGTTTTGCAATCATTCTCTCTGAATTCACAGTGGAGAGGTATAAGTGGAGGAACAGTTGTGACAATAGGAGGAGAAATGGGAGTAGGGATTATTTGTGGCTTTGGCATTGGCAAATAGGTGGTGACTTGCCCTGGAACAATATTAGTAATCGTTTCATAAATAATGGTGGTATAGAGACCTGTTACTATAGTTACTTCTGGAACTTGACTAGTGATTGTTATTGGAGGTAGGGTTGTACTAGCTACAGAAGTTGAAAATACATCTGTTGTTTTTCCAATGATTACAGTGGTTAATGTTGTTTTTGGATAAGGATAAATCGTAGTAATTTGTCCTGGAAGAGTTATTGATAATGTTGGAGTCGCTATAACAGTTGTAGGTAAACCAGTAAATACTGTAAATGCAGGAACCTGGCTTGTGATTGTTATTGGAGGTAAGGCTATAGTAGCCACTGGTTTTGAAACAACTTTTGTTGCAGTTCCAATGATCACAGTTGTATCTGTTGCCTGTGGATAAGGAACAACAGTAGTGATTTGGCCAGGAATAGTTGTGGACAATGTAGGTGACGCAATTACAGTTGTAGGCAAACCAGTTGACACTGTCATCGCAGGAACTAAACTTGTGATTGTTATTGGAGGTAAAGCTATAGTAGCAGCAGGTTTTGAAATAACTTTTGTTGCTGTTCCAATAATCACAGTAGTAACTGTTGCTTGTGGATATGGAACAATGGTAGTGATTTGGCCTGGGATAACTGTAAACAATGTTGGTGATGCTATCAAAGTTGTAGGCAAACCAGTTGTCACTGTTGGTGCAGGAACCAAACTTGTGATTGTTATGTGAGGTAAGGCTATAGTAGTAACTGGTTTTGAAACAATATTTGTTGCAGTTCCAATGATTACAGTAGTAACTGTTGCCTGTGGGTAAGGATATATAGTAGTGATTTGACCTGAGATTATTGTAGACACTGTTGGTGAAGCTATTACAGTTGTAGGTAAACCAGTTGTCACTGTCAGTGCAGAAACTAAACTTGTGATTGTTATGTGAGGTAAGGCTACAGTTGCGACTGGTTTTGAAACAATTTTAGTTGCTGTTCCAATAATCACAGTAGTAACTGTTGCCTGTTGATAAGGAACAATAGTAGTGACTTGCCCTGGGATAATTGTAGACAGTGTTGGTGATGCTATCACAGTGGTAGGTAAGCCTGTCAATGTTATCATTGAAGGAACTAAACTTGTGACCATTATTGGAGGTAAGGCCGTAGTAGCAACTGGATTTGAAACAATATTAGTTGCTGTCCCAATGACCACAGTAGTAACAGTTGCCTGTGGATAAGGAACAACAATAGTTGTTTGACCAGATATAATTGTAGACAATGTTGGTGATGCTATCACAGTTGTAGGTAAGCCTACCAATGTTGTCATTGAAGGAACTAGACTTGTTATTGTTATTGGGAGTAGGGCTAGAGTTGCAACTTGTTTTGAAACAATACTAGTTGCAGTTCCGATAATCACAGTAGTAACTGTTGCCTGAGGATAAGGAACAATAGTAGTAATTTGCCCTGGGACAATTGTAGAGAGTGTTGGTGATGCTATTACAGTTGAAGGTAAACCAGTTGTCACTGTTAGTGCAGGAACCAAACTTGTCATTGTTATTGGATGTAAAGCTATAGTAGCAACTGGTTTTGAAACAATATTAGTTGCTGTTCCAATAATTACAGTAGTAACAGTTGCCTGCTGATAAGGAACAATAGTAGTTATTTGCCCTGGGATAATTGTAGACAATATTGGTGATGCTATTACAGTGGTGGGTAAGCCTGTTAATGTCATCATTAAAGGAACTAAACTTGTGACTGTTATTGGAGGTAAGGCAACTGTAGCAACAGGATTTGAAGCAATATTTGTAGCTGTTCCAATGATCACAGTAGTAACAGTTGGTTGTGGATATGGAATAACAATAGTTGTACGACCAGGCACAATTGTAGACAATGTTGGTGATGCCATTACAGTTGTAGGTAATCCTGTCAATGTTGTTACTGAATGAACCAGACTAGTGATTGTTATTGGAGGTAAGGCCATAGTTGCAACTTGATTTGAAATAATATTTGTTGCTGTCCCAATGATCACAGTAGTAACAGTTGCTTGTGGATAAGGAACAACAATAGTGGTTTGGCCAGGCACAATTGTAGACAATGTTGGTAATGCTATCACAGTGGTAGGTAAGGCTGTCATTATTGTCATTGAGGGAACTAAACTTGTGACTGTCATTGGAGGTAAGGTCTCTGTAGCAACAGGTTTTGAAACAATATTTGTTGTAGTCCCAATGATCATAGTAGTAACAGTTGCCTGTGGATATGGCATAATAATAGTTGTTTGACCTGATATAATTGTAGTCAATGTTGGTGATGCTATGACAGTCGATGGCAAGCCTATCATTGTTGTCAATGAAGAGACTATGCTTGTGATTGTTATTGGAGGTAGGGGTATAGTAGCAACTGGGTTTGAAACAACATTAGTTGCTGTCCCAATTATCACTGTAGTAATAGTTGCCTGTGGATAAGGAACAGCAGTGGTAATTTGCCCAGGTATAATTGTTGATAGCGTTGGTGATGCTATTACAGTTGTAGGAAAACCTGTTGATATTGTCACTGAAGGAACCAGACTGGTTATCATAATTGGAGGTAAACCTACAGTAGCAAATGGAGTTGAAACAACTTTTGTTGCAGTCCCTATAATCACAGTAGTAACAGTTGCCTGTGGATAGGGAACAATAGTCGTGGTTTGTCCTGGGATAACTGTTGACAATGATGGAGAAGCTAAAACAGTAGTAGGTAAACCAGTTGTTGTTGTTATTATGGAAACCTGGCTTGTGATAATTATCGGAGGCAAAGCTTCTGTAGCAACTTGCATTGACCATACATTTGTTGCAGTTCCAATCATTACAGTCGTAAGTTCTGCATGTGGATAAGGTAAAACTGTAGTAATTTGTCCTGCAATTACTGTAGACAAAGTGGGTGATGCTATAATAGTTGTAGGTAAACCTGTTGATAAGGTCAATGCAGGGACCTGACTTGTGATAGTTAATGGAGGTAAGGCAACTGTAGCAACTGGGTTTGAAACAATATGAGTTGCTTTTTCAATTATCACAGTCGTAACCGTTGCTTGTGGATAGGGAAAAATAGTCGTAACTTGCCCTAAAAGAACTGTTGATAAGGCTGGTGTAGCTAAAATGGTCGTGGGTAAACCAGTTACTATGGTCATAGCAGGAACTTGACTTGTGATAATTATTTGAGCTAATGCTTCCGTTGCTACTGGATTCGAAACAACATTTGTTGTTGATCCAACTATGATGGATGTAACTGTTGCCTGAGGGTAAGGAAGAACTGTTGTTGTTTGTCCTGGGATAATAGTAGACAATGTTGGAGATGCCATAATAGTTGTAGGCATCCCACTTAGTACTGTTATTTCTGAAACTTTGCTTGTTATGGTTATTGGAGGTAAAGCAGTGGTGGAAATTGGATGAGAAACAATATTGGTTGCTTTCCCTATAATTACAGTTGTAATTGTTGCTTTAGGATAAGGGACAACAGTTGTCTTTTGTCCTGGAAGATATATTGATAATGATGGTGATGCTATAACAGTTGTTGGTAGACCTGTTAATATTATCATTGAAGTAACCTGACTAGTGACAATAATTGGGGGTAGGGCCGTAGTAAGAACGGGATTTGAAACCACATTTGTTGCCTTTCCAATTATCAAAGTTGTATCTGTTCCTTGAGGATATGGATGCACAGTAGTAGTTTGTCCAGGAATAACAGTTGACAATGCTGGTGATGCAATGACAGTAGTTGGCAACCCACTTAGTATACTGAGCTTTTGAACTGAACTTGTAATAGTTATTGGGGGTAAGGCTACTGTAGCAACTGGTTTTGGGTCTACATTTGTTGCTGTTCCAATGACCACAGTTGTAATAGTTGCTTGTGGAATAGGGAGAACAGTTGTAGTTTGTCCGGGAATAATTGTAGATAAAGTTGGTTGTGCTATGACAGTAACCGGTAAACCGGTAAGTGTTGTTTTTGCTGCAACATGACTTGTTATAGTAATTGGATTTAAAGGTACTGTAGCAACTGGTCTTGCTACAACTGTTGTTGCTTTTCCAATGATCACTGTAGTAATTGTTGCTGGTGGATAAGGAAGAATAGTAGTAGTCTGTCCAGGAATAACAGTAGATAATGTTGGTGACGCAATGATAGTTGTTGGTATTCCCGTTGATATTGTTGGTGAAGGGACCTGACTTGTAATAGTTAGTGGAGGGAGTGATACTGTAGCAACAGGAGTTAAAGCCATATTTGTTGCTGTACCAATGATCATGGTTGTAGTTGTTCCGTCAGGATAAGGCAGGAGAGTAGTCACTTGTCCTGGAATAACTGTAGGTTTTGCTGATGATACTATTACAGTTGTGGGTAAACCAGTTTGTGATGTCAAAGCTGGGACTTGACCTGTGATAGTTATTGGAGATAAAGCTTCTGTAGGATATGGGTATGAAACAATAGTTGTTGCAGTCCCTATTATCACAGTTGTATCTGTTGCTTGTGGAAAAGGAACCACAGTAGTCGTCTGCCCTGGTACAACTGTAGACAATATTGGTAATGCTATAACAGTTGTGGGTAATCCTGTCACTATTGTCATAACTGGGACTTGACTTGTTATAGTTATTGGAGGTAAAGCCGTGGTAGCAACTTGATTCGTAACTGCACTCGTTGCTTTTCCTATAACAACTGTTGTAACTGTTGGGCGTGGATAAGGAACTACAGTTGTGATCTGGCCCTGAATAACTTTTGAAAGTGTGGGAGATGCCAGAATTGTAGTTAGGGAGCCAGTCATTACCTTTATATCCTGAATTTGACTTGTGATTGTTATTGGAGGCAAGCCAGTTGTTGCTACTTGACTTGAAACGATATGTGTTGCTGATCCAATTACTAATGTTGTAACTGTTGCATGTGGATACGGCAGAACTGTAGTAGTCTGTCCTGGAATTACTGTAGACCATATTGGTGATGTCATGATAGTTATAGGTTGACCTGTTAATACTGTCATTGCTGAGACTTTGCTTGTTACAG
Source organism: Palaemon carinicauda (assembly GCF_036898095.1). Taxonomy (NCBI): domain Eukaryota; kingdom Metazoa; phylum Arthropoda; class Malacostraca; order Decapoda; family Palaemonidae; genus Palaemon; species Palaemon carinicauda. Next base: position 119,016,281 of record NC_090732.1, read on the forward strand.
TTATTGGCAAAAAGGGAGTGGTAGCAACTGAATGCGTTACAATCTCCATTGCTGTTCCACTGACTACAGTTGTAACTGATGCTTTTGGGAAAGGTACAAGTGTTGTTGTTTGTCCTGGTAAAACTGTTGAGAATGTTGGTGGAACTAGAACAGTTGTTGGAAGACCGGTAATAATGGAGTGAGATATCCCATGGACTTTGGTAGTTAATGGGTATAAAACGTTTGTAGCTACGGGCTTTGATACCATGTATGTTGCTGTTCCAATAATCATAGTTGTAATGGTTGCTGGTGGATAAGGAACAATAATTGTGATTTTACCAGGAATAACTGTGGAAAGTGTTGGAGATGCAATAATAGTTATTGGTAGACCCGTTAATGTCACTGTTCTGGAAATTAGACTTGTCACAGTTATTGGAGGTGAAGCAGTTGTAGGAACAGGGTAATACATAACTTTTGTTGACGTTCCAGCAATTACTGTTGTAAATTTCTCATTTGGATACAAAATATCTTCGGTGTTTCCTCCAGAAATTACTGAAGGCAATGTTGGTGATAACGTCACTGTAGTTGGTTTGCATGTTGATACAGTTGTTGTTGTATGTTGGCAAGTAACTGTTTTGGATGATGCAGAGACTATAGCAGTGGGGTAGGGCATGGTATTTATAGATATTCCAGTAATTGATTGACCTGTTACGGGTGGAAAAGGAAGAATCGTTGTAATTTGCCCTTGGATAATCGTAGATAAAGTTGGTGGTGCTACAATAGTGGTAGACAATCCTAGGATTAAAGTTGTTTTTTCCACTTGACTATATTTAGTAGATGGGGAGGGAGGGGTGGTTTTAACAGCAGTAGTAACCACAGTTGTTAATTGTCCCACAATAACTGTTGTTTTAGTTTTAGTTGGGTAAACCATTGTAATCTGACCAGGAATAACCATACTTAGGGTTGGTGGGGCTACGACAGTTGTGGGTGGACCTATTAATTGTGTTACAGCTAGAACTTCACTGGTAATGGTCGTTGGTGGCAGTGCGATTGTGCCAAATGGTTGTGTGAAAATCGTTGTGAACGTTTCTATCATCACTGTTGTAACAGTTTGCTTTGGGTATGGGAATATTGTTGTTTTTTGTCCAGGAATAACAGTGGATAAGGGTAAAGCAATGATTGTTGTAGGAAGGGCTGTAATTATTGTTTTGGTAGGTACTTGACTTGTTATGGTTAGAGGTGATAAAGAATTTGTGTTAACAGAAGTGTGAACTGTGTTTGTGATATGTCCTACAATGACAGTAGTGCAAACATTTGTCTCTGAATGAGGGACTACAGTAGTTGTTTGTCCTTGGATAACCGTAGAAATTATTGAAGGAACGATGACAGTTGTTGGAGGAGCTGTTATAACTATTGTAGATGGAACGACACTGATGATTGTAGTTGGGCCTAGAGGAACTGTGTTTACAGGAATCAACGCAAATTCAGTGGATGATTCAATAATAACCGTTGTCATTATGGGACCAGTGCCACAAAATTTAGCAATATTGTTAGAAAATACACACTGATCTAATTCGTCAGCAAAAACTGTTCCGGGTTCACACTCAAAGTAGTAAATATGATAATATCCAACTTTCATTCGATCCACACACCTGAAAAAGAAAGAAGCTTTGATGCTTGTTGATGATTTGTATGTTCTGCTGTAATATGATATAATTTGGCACTGGTATATTTTGATATTTTACATCACTAGTTCACTGCCGAGGTTTTGAATCTTACATTTGTCAGAAACTTCTTGATCATATACTATTTACAGAAATGGTTATTGTAAAGATAGTGAATACATATTACAGAGGAACTGAGGGTATGACATTGATAATGTACCAATGCTAATATGGCTATAAATTCAATAGACGACAACCAGTTTCTTTTCAGATTCTATAGAACATGCATTCTTTAAGTGAAATGTCAAGTTACTATAAACGCAGTGATAATAATTTTACTGAAATAATTTTGAATATTAAGCTTTCCACCATTCTAAGCATACAGAGAATCAAAGTATCAGACAATGTTGTGGTGACTTCTTCTATTTTCGATGCTATTGCCTAACCAAAGAACAAGAAAGAAAGAAACAAAGCTCCCTTTGTCAAAATCTAACCTGTAATACCAGCTGCAGTTCCTCGGATGTGGGAAAACCCCTTCTTCAGTGCAGGTGATCTTAGGTTCAACGATGTAATCTGGATACCTGGCAGCTAGTGAGATGGTTATATAAAAGAAAAGGTTAGTAATTTACATGGGGGATCCCTCGGTTTTAGCTCTCAAGGTATAATGCCAGTTGGCAGATCTCTCCCAATGAATGTTGTCATTTAGTAATTATTGCTGTAACAAGATGTTGTCTTTTTCTAAAGAATGGCAATTAGTGCTTAGAGCTCGGTAAAGCTCTCATTCTTTTTTATGCAAATGATAGGTGCTACAAATTATGCATTAGGCATCCGAACTTTAATTTTCACTAGAGGTACTGAATAAAAAGTGAATATTTTTTGGACTTGGATTCTGGCTCTTTATGAATTCATGCATCTTTAGATGAAAATCTTAACTAAGTTGAATATGTATTTAAAGTACAGTAAATCTCTAAGCACCTTAACTAATTATATCAGGGATAATCTAAAAAAAGTATGAATGTTTAATGTAAGGTAATTATGAAAGTATCCTAATATTTTTACTTTTCAGCATGTCCCAGAATCAGCAAATATAATTTTCTAAGTAAAGCAAACGCCTGAGAAATTAGTATAGAAATCATGTCCAAATCCAAACACGCAAAGATATAACACTAACAAAAATTACAACGAACTAAACTTAACTTTCCAGGTGATACTTATCTTTCCTTGTAATCTTTTGTTTTAAACATGTCTGAATATTTCCATATAAACATTAAGAGAATAATTTCATAGAAACCAAGCTGAAATACGTCTCAACTCCAGATGAGTTTTATCACAGGTTTCATTCAAACATTTTAAACATCGTGGAAATTACTTTGAGTTCTGGATTGACATGCATCGGAAAACAAGTTCTTCAACATGGAAAATATAGAATAATAATAAACCTGAAAACATGGCCAATTACAAAACAAAATAGTGATTTCTCTCATGAATTGAAAAAAAAAAGTGACAGTTCGGGACAGATTTTTTATGACAAGTTAAAGTCTCTTGAAGATATTTTTTTTCTTTTTTCAGAACAATTTATAGACGTGATGAAAATGGACGTCCAATAGCTTTAAATCAATGGCGATAAATACCCAGTACAAATACTAAGTCTCCCTAAAGTAGAAAGTTTATAGTTCAGTTTCTTGGATGTTAAATTGAGTGACGAGTACATCCCATGATATATAGAATGCAAATCATGTGGCTGTTCTATAATATGACAGTAGCGAAATAGAGTATTTATTCAAGTACAATGGTAGCTGGAAGTCTCCAATTCAGTGATGAGCGGAATATGCTCTCTTGTTGTTTCGTTTTGTAAAGATTGCCTTGCCTTATGCAAAACACGGGCTCTTGCGTTGGCAGCCCGTAAGCAAATGTGATTAGAATTTACTTTAATTTACTTTGAAAGAGGGAATATAGTCTCATGAAATATAGGTAGTACAGTCAAGGGAACTTAAACGAACGATCGCCTTTATCAGAACAATATACAACCATTTCTTCAAAGGACAGAAAACATTGAGAATGAGAGGAAAACTTGCATGTAGTTTTGTTCAATTTAAGATAGCATGCACGGGAGGTTATATTCATTATTTATTATATGCAGTATATATACATATATAGTGTACACACATACATACATACACACACATGTATATATATATATATATATATATATATATATATATATATATATATATATATATATATATCCCTTTCTGAGTGGGAATACCTTACCGAGGTGAAAGAGTTTAAGTATCGCCATGAGGGGTCAGCCAAAAATCTCCCACCATCACCAATCCGCAGTTGACAGTGTAGTGATGAAAATGGCCAAACCCCAGAAATGACTAATGACATGTCTGAAGCCTTTGTCCCACAGTGGACTAAAAACGGCTCCAGGGCACCAGCCGCCCGTCGAGATACTACCGCTAGAGTTATAGGGTCCTTTGACTAGCCAGACAGTACTACATTGAATCTTTCTCTCTGGTTACGGTTCTTTCCCTTTGCCTACACATACACCGAATAGTCTGGCCTATTCTTTACATATTCCTCTCTGTCCTCATACAACTGACAACACTGCGATTTTCAAACAATTCTTCTTCACTCAAGGGGTTAACTAATGTACTGTAATTGTTCAGTGGCTACTCTCCTCCTATTAAGGGTAGAAGAGACTCTTTAGCTATGGTAAGCAGCTCTTCTAGGAGAAGGACACTCCAAAATCAAACCATTGTTTTCTAGTCTTGGGTAGTGTCATAGCCTCTGTACCATGGTCTTCCACTGTCTTGGGTTAGAGTTCTCTTGCTTGAGGGTACACTCAGGCACACTATTCTATCTAATTTCTTTTCCTCTTGTTTTGTCAAAGTACTTATAGTTCATTTAGGAAATATTTATTTCAATGTTGTTACTGCTCGTTAAATATTTTATTTTTCCTTGTTTCCTTTCCTCACTGTGCTATTTTCCCTGTTGGGGCCCCTAGGCTTATAGCATCCAGCTTTTCCATCTAGGGTTGTAGCTTAGCAATTAATAATAATAATAATAATAATAATAATAATAATAATAATATGTATATTTAATATATATACTGTATATATGATATTTATATATATACATATGTCTATATATACAATATATATACATATATATAATATATATATATATATATATATATATATATATGTATGTATATATATATATATAATATATATAATATATATATATATATATATATATATATATATATATATATATATATATATATATATATATATATATGTATATATATATATAATATATATAATATATAATATATATATATATATATATATATATATATATATATATATATATATATATATATATATATATATATATATATATATATATATATATATATATAT
>NC_090732.1:119028854-119036354 GCF_036898095.1 Palaemon carinicauda
CGCCTATTGATGCAAAGGCCTGTGTTAGATTTCACCAGTCGTCTCTATCTTGGGCTTTTAAACCAATACTTCTCCATTCTTAATCTCCTAATTCACGCTTCATAGTCCTCCGCCATGTATGCCTGGGTCTTCCAACTCTTCTAGCGTCGGTCAATTCGCATTTGTATACTGAGATCAAATTGATAAACAAATAAGTATCAATAAAAAAGGAAATAGATTATTTTGACTATTAAACCAGTTGAATATACCCGCAACTATTCAAATTGAACCAGTGTTATAGAAGAATAAAAAAAAAAATTATCGTAGTGTTAAATCGATGTTTTTCAAATTCGTTTTCGGAAAAAAATGTTTGCTGTTAACTAGGAATATATCCGCTAACAGGTTGGATCATCCAACAAGTAATTTTAATGAAACGAATTATCATTTTTTCATTTTAAATCGTCTCCTAAAAAATTTGTATGCGGAGAAATAAAGGGTAATAATTACTTTTTGACGTTTTTGAAAACGCAGCAAGTCTTCTGATTGCTGAAATTTTGGTTTTATATATCGATGTTAAATGAAAATGTCCTACGAGGTTCCCAGAAAATTGAATTATATAAAATTTTAAGTGCCTTCTGTTTCATTGACACCAAGAGTAATCTATTTATAATTCAAGTATTTTGAAAATGCTTAAATTAATCCAAGCTGATTGATTAATGGAAATTATTCCCTTTACCTGCAGGGTATAGTGGTCGAGAGAAATCTTTCTGGTACATATAATTTTAGGACACAGGTTTATAAAGGAAGGTGAAAGATTGGTTGGTAGTTTTATGTGTAGCGTATAATTATTGTTTGAGTATGGTCAGTGGAGAGATGTTAACATTATGATTATATACTAGGGCTTAGAGGGGATTCGAGATATAGAAAATGTGCAGTGGATGTATCCCATAGTTTATGGATCTTCACGCATCGTTAATCAAACCAATTAAGAAAGTATACCTAAATAAAAGTAAACAAAATATACATATATATATATATATATATATATATATATATATATATATATATATATATATATATATATATATATATATATATACACACACACACATATATATATATATATATATATATATATATATATATATATATATATATATATATATATATATATATATATAGATGTATTTATTTAGAAGTTTTGTTCTTCTTTGTAATGAAGTGGATGTTATATACCCCTGAGAAAACATTCTTTAGTTGCCAAGAAGGACTCTTGAGCTAGGTGTTTTAATAGTCAATTCATTTTATTATTATCATTACTAGCTAAGCTACAACCTTAGTTGGGAAAACAGGATGTTGTAAGCCGAAGGAAAGGAAGTCAGGAAATAGACAGAACAGTGTGCCCAAGTGTACCCGCACGCAAGAGAATTCTAACCCAAGACAGTGAAAGACCATGGTACAAAGGCTGTGTCACTACCTAAGTCTAGAGAACAATGGTTTAATTTTGGAGTGTCCTCTCTGAAAAGCTGCTTACCGTAGCTAGAGTACCTTCTACCTTTACCGAGTGGAAAGTAGCCTCTGATACTGAACAACATAGTGCAGTAGTTAACCCTTTGAGTTAAAAAGAATTTTTCAGTTACCGTAGTGTTGTCAGATGTATGAGGAAAGAGGAGACTGTATAAAGATTAGGCTAGACTAATCGGTGTATGTGTAGGCAAAGGAAAACCGAGCCGTAATCAGATAGTGATAAAATGTAGTACTATTTGGCCAATTTAAGAACCCAATAATTCTCTAACGGGTCGGTAGTATCTTACTTAATGTTTATTTGTTAAAAAAGAATAAAGCAATAACATCCTCAGACATCCTAAGAAATACACAATAAAACAAGTTTTTTTTTATACTAAAAAAGAGAGAAAAGAATAGGCTATAGTATACGAGAGAAGCAATTTGTTATTTGTTCAGGACATATTCATTGTGGCCATTCTCGCAAAAGTTTTAGGAGGGATAATAACAGGCCTAACCGAAGCCAAGGACTCCCCAGGGATGATTGATGGTGTAACCAATAGATCAGGGGTTACGTGGCACACGAACAAAACCGGTGTATCAAAAGAGATGATGAGCGAAGAACGTGGAGGGATTCTCTGAAGAATCTGCAAAAATCGATAGACATGAAATTTGCTTTTTTCATGGACAATCTTACGCAGGGCGGTAGGCGAGCCGTCAGCGCCCTCTCAAAGTGAACTGTTGGCATTACTATCATTACTATAGGGTCTTTCCATCGTCCTTCGATCTCCTCTGTATTGAATGGCCTCCCTTAACCCAGCACTGTGCTATAAGACTAAAATACAAAACCAATACATCCAGTCTTTACCGATGAATTGCGAAAAACCGGAACGCCTTGAATGAGTCTTGAAAGTTTATTTCTTTCAGTAAATGATCAAATTCGATCTCCTCTGTATTGAATGGCCTCCCTTACCCCAGCACTGTGCTATAAGACTAAAATACAAAACCAATACATCCAGTCTTTACCGATGAATTGCGAAAAACCGGAACGCCTTGAATGAATCTTGAAAGTTTATTTCTTTCAGTAAATGATTAAATTTTTGCGCACATTTCATGGACGTTGGATAGAACTACAGTAATCTATATGAATAAGCGTTCTCCAGATGGGTAAGCATATTCATGTCAATAATTCATTTGCTTTTGGAACCATGGGAAAACTCCTGTCATGAATTAATGTGTAATTATAATAATTTTGGCAATGTGTTTATGATTGAAGAGATTGTTTTTCTTTGTATTACACTTTATCGCAAATAATCTAGATTTTTATTTTCATGATATTATTTACCTGTACTTATAAGTGGCTATATGATAATAATAATAATAATAATAATAATAATAATAATAATAATAATAATAATAATAATAATAATAATAATAATAATAACGAAATGGATGAAAAATGTCTTAGCGTGGAAATAACGATATACAGTGGAGGAGGCTACCAATTATACCCAAATCTGGAAACGGTCTAAGGACACTTAATTGCAGCGACTTTAGCAATTAAAAGATCTGATCGTAGATAAGTCGCATACTTCTTGTGGCGTCAGAGGTCCAGCCAGGGAGGGAGCATCGCATACAGAAGCTGAAGTCTTTGACATGAGCCATCTGATCACAATTTTTGATTTAACAGAAGAATCCTGATTATTTGGATAGTAATTCATCTCATTCTGAAGTTTCGTTTCTCTTTTTACAAATTTCGTTTCTTTCTGTTTCTTGTCTTTAAGAAAGGTCATGGTTGGAGTCGCAAATTTTCATTTGTGCATTCTTATTTAGTTATACTTTTTTTTTTCTTGTTGTCTTGTCGAGTTTATGCTTAGTTTGTTACACAACTTGATCTTGTAATTTTGACATTTATGTTTAAATAAAGATATGGGTAGCAGCATTCAAATTCCATGCAAGTGCTTCGAGGAAGTTCGTGATTGGATGATACGTATTGATATGAATAACATTAATTTAGTTCACGTAAAACTATGTATAACTATCGTAACGCAAATTCTTGTTAAGAATGATAGTTATAGTATTATGAAAAGTTACGGAACTCAGTACGCTTTCAAGGTACGTAAGTCATTTGATCTTAGTAGTGACTCCGTCGTCATTAACATCAGACGGAACAGATTTTTTTTTTCATCTGCACTTAGATGATCCAGTTTCAATTTGCTGATCAAGTGAAGGAAAAGAAAAGAAGATAAGAGGTGCTGTAGATAGGCATTAAGACTATTCTCTCGGTCGTCCTGTGAGGTATACGCCATAATCAAAGAGTCATTAGAGAACAAACGAGTTTTAAGTTCTTTAAAAGTCTCTCTCAGGTCTTCATTTATACTCTTGCGTCTAATCTATAGACAGTATTTCGCTGTACGTTATTAAAGACAGTAGGGATAATCATCTGTCTTGTCCGGGTGGTTTGTTACTGCAGAAGTACAATATGTATCTTGAGTAGTTACTAACACGCAAGGGACTCCGTCTAGAATTCGATCGTTAGTTCCAGAATAAGTCGAAAATTGTAAGGTATCAGAAGTACCATTTTCTCTCTGTACTTTAACCTGATGTTGCTTTTATAAGGCCGTGTGATTTTTCTATTTCTTAGTCTTTTATCTTTATCTCTAACTTCAGCTTTTTGCTTAAACAATTCTCAAACATTTTAAAGAGAGGAGCGACATTGTGGTGCTCGAAATTTCGTGTATAGTTGCTTGACTTAATCTTAAGCTTGATTTTTTGTCTTATGAGATTTTCAAACTTTCCAGCCATTACGTCAGCCATTTCCGTAGTTTCCGAAGAATTGGCACCTTTTTTTAACCCTCACGGAACATGCCGCAGTTTGTAATATTGCTTATTTTACTTAATTTCAAAAAATTAAAAGAATATTGCAATTCCGATTAGTGCCGACATGATTATATAGAGGACTCTCGAGGAAGCAATTTCGAAATGCGTCCATAATTTTGGTTAGTTGACACTTTTTGCCAGGCTTCTAATATTCACAAAATCTGCATTCTTTTCGAATTCATAATTTCTAATAGCAGCATATTCTTAGGATTCGTATTTTTTTTTTATTATTATTATTATTTTGCTTCATTTATTCAGTCTTGAATTGAAATACCCTATTTGTAAAAATTAGGCTTGCAGACTTGATGGTGCCTATAAATTTGAAATTTCAGCATGCGTGTTTCCTTATGTGGTACACCTTACAAATAACAAAGACGCTTAAATTTGTTCATATAAATATTATTGAAACACATTTATAACTGCATTTACTATAAAAGGTATGCTAATACTGAGAAATAATACTAATTATGATGAAAGTATTTCAGATTCGGATCATAGTAACACGCTACTAATAAAAGACATGAATTGAAATAAATTCCAGGTGTCATGTAACATCAGAGAACCGGCAAATATACAAACCACGCTGGGCCTAAAGCATGGCGATAATGCCAATTCCGCAAAATTCTGGACTCCTTATTTCAAAATGGAATAAAATGAGTCTTATTTAATTATTTTGAATATAATCGAAAAGCAACACATTGCGTTTTTTTTTTTTTTGGGGGGGGGGGCGGCAATTTGGTCAAACTGACAATTCTGCAAAATTGGGCCATCGTAATTTAAAAACCTCAAATTAGACAGGCGATGTCACAAAGATAACTTCATGTGCGTTTGTATATAGTCACTAATTTATTAATTGAATTATGGATTATTCTCAAATTCTACCCTTAGCTTCCATTAATGGTTATCATGTTTTTCGAACGTCACAAAATGATTCATCTTTTGCTACAGCGGTTCATTGTATTCCAATAAGTGTCATAGCTTACTTAATAATAATAATAATAATAATAATAATAATAATAATAATAATAATAATAATAATAATAATAATAATAATAATAATAATAATAATAATAATGTAAAGCTTCGTTGATTATTCATATCTAAGAGAAACTGAAGAAGGATTGTCTTTGCTTCCATTATACCTCATACGAATTTGAAAAATGAATGGCTCTATATCTATGATACATCACCAAACTGTGACCGGAAGTAGATAATGAAAATTCACGGTAATATTCATGTAAGAGAACTGGGTTTCTAAACAATTCAAGTTAAATAAGATAAAGTACTGGCTTAAGAGGGCCATCATGAAAACAGCCAAGAACTACTTGATTGCATTTGATTTGTATTTTTCAAAATACATATTTTTGTCTAAGCATTATCAGGTATTTTCCTAATTACTTCTTCATTATAATTACAAGTGCCAAACACATACCTTGCAGGAGCAGGACAGTAATAAAACTGGAAAGTGTCAACCGTAAAATATCAATCATTTAGAGATTATTCACTTTAAATGAAATACTTGTTTCGTATTCTCTCCGAATTTTAAACTGTCATGGTCATTTCTTCGAGCAAAATGGAAAATGCTACTTAAATGGAAGATATTACTAAGAGAAAAAAAATCGGGTTTCAACTGAGTTGCAGAATCACTACTATCACAGAACACCAGATAAAGAGCTTCAGCTACCTTCAAGAACTTCCAAAAATGTGGAAGGCAGTTCGTCTTATCTGTCTCTCTATCTCTATCTCTTCGTCAGCCTACTTCTTCTTCTTCATCCAACTTCGATGAGGTGTGAGCAGATACCTCTCAAGGTGCAAAGTGACGTCTACCAGTTACTTGGACTGTCTCTTTCTCTCTCCCCCTCTCTCTCTCTCTCTCTCTCTCTCTCTCTCTCTCTCTCTCTCTCTCTCTCTCTCTCTCTCTCTCTCTCTCTGAGGACTTGACCTGTGGACACGAACACACATGCACATACGTACTTACATCTAAAAAAAATATGTTGTATGTAGTCTATCCTGCTTGACATCCTCATTCTTTATGGACTATTCTCTCGCAAGGTCTTCATATTTTTATGTGAAAATGTTGTATCAATCATGTGAATTTTAAACGCCTGTTATCTCAACCTGTCTTTAATTAGGTATGAAATACTATGCTACTTAACTTTTTGGCATTAGGTAACTCGTAGAAGATATTATATTCTTTGGCAATTCGTTATAGGAATTTTTAACAAACATTTGTTAGAAGGAGAGAACAAAATATATTTCACTCATGTACCATTCTCTGTAAGTTATATAGGTAATAGTAATGGTAATAATATCATGATTAAAAATATAATATTGATTTTATTTCATTTTGTATTACACGTGAACAGAAGAAAAATTTCCCATAAAATTGCTACGAACAGAGATGAAATAAGCACTGCCTCTGAATATCCTTGCTAAGGGTAATGGTCACTGAGAGAGAGAGAGAGAGAGAGAGAGAGAGAGAGAGAGAGAGAGAGAGAGAGAGAGAGAGAGAGAGAGACGGTGGTGTTTTTTATGTTCTTTTTTTTTTTTTTTTTTTTTTTTAGAAGTTCATCAAATAAGTATGCAGAAACCTCCCAAAAAATTAGAATTTTAAATGCTATAAATCGTGAAAAGGGGAAAATTGTTCACAAAGATTATATACAAGGAAAAAGATATATGGGAAATGGAAATGCCATGATAGATATGATCAAGGGAAAATAGTTCACAAAGATTATATACAAAGAGAAAAAAATATGGAAAATGGAAATGCCATGATAAATATGATCAAAGATGATTATCATCAATATAAAAAGTTTAAAGAAACTCTATTGAGAAACGAAATACAAGTTAGCGTCACTCCTAGTACATGAGAATATTATTTAATAACAATACGGAAAATTCTTTTCGCAGTGAGGTGTGGAATGATGGACATGGAAGCGTCTATTTCCTGCTGACTAGCTGATAGGACAAAGGCTGCGCTCGAATAAAGAACTCACTTATGATACGCCAGATAATTATCAGTTCAGTTTATAAGCCTCTGCTGTAAGGATCGGCCTTGTTTTTCGCTTGTTTTAAGAGGAGCGTCGCGAAAGTGGTCTGAAAGTTCATAAATTACTGTTGTTAATATGATGGAGAAGT
>NC_090732.1:119058854-119086354 GCF_036898095.1 Palaemon carinicauda
TTTGACAAAATTTACAATTTTAATTGTTTGATCCAAAACCTTCAATAGCGGAGGAGGAAATGTTTTTGAGGCTAGTGCCTGACGATGGATCATACAATGAATGCCTTTCACTTTTGGAGCTCGCTTTATCACACATACTTGGAATCCTGATTTTGTCCCTAACATAGCTGGTTCTCCATCTGTACAACACCCACTGATGTTATCCCACAAAAAATTTTTTGATTAAAAAAAAGATGAAACCTTCTCCAAAATATCAGAGGCCTTGGTGGTTAGTTCAAGAGGGGAACAAAAGAGAAACTCCTCCTTAAATGAATCTGAGTGAACATACCTTGCAAACACCATCAACTGGGAACATGATGCCACATCAGTTGATTCATCAAGTTGAATTGAAAATAAGCCAAATGCTGAACACTTGATCTCCTGCACAACTCGATCCTTGATGTCAGTGGCCATATCACTTATCCTCCTTTGAACAGTACTGTTTGTTAATGGAACCTTTGCAATTTTTTTCTTCATTTCATTTCCCAACACAATTTCCACCACTTTGAGAGCGCAAGGCTTATCAAATTTTCCCAAATTATATGGCTTTTTTCTGCTTTGCTATTTCAAGTGCTACGACATAGGAAGCTTCAGTAATTTTATGGTTTTTCTCTTTAAATTCTTCTGTTGAAACCAGCCTCATCTTTATGAGAGTAATTCAATGGCGTTCAAAAATGTTTTTTTTTTCTTGTTTCTGTGATGAGGATGAACATTTTACAAATATTGTCTCATCTTTGCTGGTTTCATAGAATCATTTGTCAAAGCTTTACTACAAATAACACATTGGGGTCTTTCTTCTCCAATGATGATGATGGATGTGAATCCATATTCAATATATGAATGATCGTACTTTCTTGAAGATACAATCCTGGAAATCAGGTTCATTCAGACACTTACTGAGGACAATTCAAGACTGAAATTGGTATTAGCTTCTCAGTTATTTATAGTTCAGGAGTTCCCAACCTCTGGCCTGCCAAGTAATTTTCTTGGGGCCTATTTAATTCCCCACCCATCTGTCTCGTCCTCAGTACCTTTTCCAATCCTAGGATTAACTTGGGTGGTCACTTGTATATTACTGTCTAATCCATTTTTCCCGGGCCAGGACAGGATATAATCCCAGCCCAATTGACAGGCCAGATACGCCAAAGCCTATAATTGCTCTCCTCACCCATGAACTTACTCCGGTCACAATTCACCCCCCTAAAACCCAAAATTCACCCCTGGGGGTGAAATTCACCCCCATTGAGAACCTCTGGTCTAAGACATAAGTAACCAGTGAGCATATTGCATTTCAACTAACCTAAAGGAATGCTGAAGTTACTAAATTATAGAATTAGAAGTTGAAAGAGTTCCTGAGTCATATCAAACTCGGTAACAACATTAACCTATGTGACCTTAACTTCAACATCTAATGATTTTTATAAAGAAATTATAATTTCGAATTGACATAACATAGTTAACTATTGCTTCTAGACCTCAAAAACTTATTGAATAGGTCAAGATCATTATTGTATTGTTGGACATTGACATTTATGTCTGCAATAACTTTAAGAACAAAGATAGTGAAAAAAAACCTGTATCCTGTTATTAGAATTTGTGTAAGTTGAGAACTCCCCAAAGGAGTCCAACTTCTTATTCCACTATCAATGTTAAATATTTTTCGTAATAAAACGGTAAAAATCCTTGAATAAATGTTGCCCTGCATTTTCCGTTTTAAAAACGGGTATATTGACGTAAATGAGTGTTATTACGGTCACAAACCTGTAAAATATATTAATAAAGTATGGTAAAAATTACGGTCGACTGTATTTTACTGAAATACAGCGTAAATCATTGTATTTTTACCTAGAATTTCGGATCAAAATTACCGTTTTCTTAAGTGTACAGCAGCGATTAAAAAGGCAGGTCATGATTGTGTTACTTCTTGCTTTTCTCGTCCCGTTGGAAGAAGGAACTTGCTTTAGAGACAAACAAAAGAACAACTTCTTTAGATATTCCTACAAGCAAAATAAAAACTTCTTTAGATTTCCGTACAACTGAAGGGAACATTATTTATTACTTTTTTTAATAATCGCTAAGCAGGAAATGCCGATAGCAGCATCAGATTTTTATATATTAGAGGTAGGCTATACTTATCTATTTATTTTCTAATTTACTTATACTTTCATCTCTACAATATATCTCATCATTTCTTCATTTTTATTTTATTTAATCTTCATTGCATTATCTATTAAATTACTTATTGAAACAGGAGCAATTTTGACAATTGTTTTTATAACTGTATGTATACATTTGATAGAGACATACGCAAATACACACAATGTAAAAGTAAAGGTATATTATTATTATTATTATTATTATTATTATTATTATTATTATTATTATTATTATTATTATCATTATTATTATTATTATTTGCTAAGCTATAACCTTAATTGGAAAAGCAAGATGCTATTAGCATGAGGACCCTAACAGGGAAAATAGCCCAGTGAAGAAAGGAAATAAGGAAATAGATAAATAACAAGTGAATTAATCAACAATTGAAAATAGAATCTTTCAATGATAGTAACAACATTAGAATAAATCTTTAATATTTAACTATAAAAACTCAAAAAAAAAAAAAAAAAAAAAAAAGGATGAGAAATAAGATAGAACAGTGTGCCCGAGTGTACCCACATGCAACTGCCAGGGGAAGACCATGATACAGAGGCTATGGCACAACCCAAGACTCTAGAGAACATTGGTTTGATTTTGGAGTGTCCTCCTAGAAGAGCTGCTTACCATAGCTAAAGAGTCTCTTCTACCCTTATCAAGTAGCTACTGAACAATTACAGTGCAATAGTTAACCCCATGGGCGAAGAGGAATTGTTTGGTAATCTCAGCGTTGTCTGGCCAGTCAAAGGAGCTAATAATTCTCTAGCGGTAGTATCTCAACGGGTGGCTAGTACCCTGGCCAACCTACTACCTAGACCTAGAGACATGAGTCATTGACAATACCGCTGATAATTCAAACCACGTTCTTACTAGTGTTAGGGAATGGATGATAGTTAAAAACTTAAAAAAATCTAAAACTAAATGAAAATAAAACTGTGTAGTAGAATAAAACAACTTAAGAAAATTGGGTGGTATTCAAATAAATATTAATGACAACCTGGTTCCAATCTCTAGTAGAGTCTGTGACTTCGGTGTCTCACTTGCCTGCAATTAAATTTTGTCTCAGTGCTAGAAAAATATTGTACCGAGAATTGCTAGAGATCACCTTTAAACAGAGCTTTTGCAAAGAAGTATCTGGATGCATATTCTATAAAGAAAATTGGAATTAACAGGTCTATTACCAAGACAGACTACTGTAACTAAATTATTATAATCACTCTGAGAAATTACAAACCATAATAGACAGAGGAGCATGATTGTTAAAAGGTGTCTCATCCCAAGATAAGATTACCTCTATAATAATGAAATTAACAGGCTTCCTATTAAAGCTAGAGTAGAATTTAAGAAACTGTATGTGTAATAAGTCATCACATTATAAGAACCGGGCCACCGGGCGTCCAAAATGTCTAAGAGAATTGGTACATAATCTGCAGCCAATGAATCGTGTCAATACGAGAATAGATGGAGATTTTTTCAATTTATTGGAACCACCAATATGTACATCTACTGTAGGTTCTAGATCAGTGTTTCCCAAACTGGGGGAAATTTGAAGCTTCCGGTGGGGAAATGATTACACTACCTATTAACTAAAACAATTTAATTCTAAAGTAGAGCAAAAAAAAAGTCCTTTTTTGGGCTCAAGCCATGGCGTCCTGATGGAAGGTTCCTGTTTGGTAGCTTCCTTGGGTATAAGACTACTAAGATATTCCCAGAGAATTTAACCACAGGTTATCACAGAATTCTAACTTCTGGAGCGAGTATCTCAAAGGTTTCCCTTTAAGACATCGTAATACAACAGGGGACACGCATGTCTGAACGTGCCACATAGCTATCTCCACCCCGAACAGAGTTAATGCTTCGGTGTGTAAGGGCTGAGAATAGCTGGGAGCCGTTCCACAGCTAATCTCACTCGTGGCTACTACTGATACTCGAGACGTAAACAAACGGACGCCATTGCTCTAATGACGTCACGCGCGCCTTCATCCTTTGTTTAGTAGCTGCCCTACTTAGACGGATTTTCCCTTGTGTTAACTTTATCGCTTTGCATCTTCGCTATGTCGTTACCTTCAGCCTCGCCTTCTTCTGGAAAGTTGAGTACAAGGTTCCAGTATTGTTTAATTAAGCTCTGGCCGTAAAGTAAATATTATTTTGCGAAATAATTGATGTTTTGTGGCAGAGCTGTGCCTCTACCGGACCCGCCATTTTATGGCGTCGTTGTTGTTTTGCATGTCTTATTTAGTTAGCCACAACAACGCTTCCGGCATTATATACTAATCGAATACATTAGTTTATTTAGTCTTCATAGCTAGGAACTTTTATATCGTGTTTAGACGCTTTTTATCGGTCATCGATTGACCTCATACCAGTCGGCTACTATAGCCCCCAGGCCAGGAGCCTACATACAAGTGTTCATGCATGATTTATTAGTGATCCTAGACTAAGTTATGAAGATAGTGGCATTATTATTTTACAATACTTTTGACTAGTGATGCAAATGTTTTCGCCTTCAGGGACCATATAGGGGATAGGCTAGTCAGTGATTCTTTCTAGCCTAACCTAACCTTAGGACCCCTATATGCTTCCTTCATCCCCTGCCTTGGCATTCCCTCTATTTAGCCTTGATCCCTTTTCTGAGTAAAGGGATTAATTGTCTAATAGAGTATATATATCGCCTCTCAGTCCTCCCTAAAGGAATGAACCCCCTTTAGGATTGCGTCTGAGAGTGAGGTTAGGCTAGCCTACCTCTATGGCTAGGATAGTCTATGACTTTCCTGCGATAGCGATATGTCTTCTTCCTTGCCTAGTTCAGGACTTTTAGCCCTGCTCTAGGTCGGGTTAGGAAGGTTTCTCTGTTCCATGCTGAAACTGTACTCTTGCACCGTTTTAGCCGATCAGCCTGATCTTAGGTTAGGGAGTGTCCTCCCTTCCCTTAGTGGCCGCTCTGGTACAGAAACCCTTCCTGGGAAGACCTCTCTCTTCTCCCTCCCCACCTATCTCTTGTATAGCCTAGCCTATGCTTAGGTTAGTTTATACTCATCTGTCCCCTGTCCTACAAATCCTCCTTAGGGTGGATGAGTAGGGCTACCCGAGCTTCCCTGTGCAGTCCGCTCTGGTACATATACCTTCATAGTGTCCTATAAGGTTAGTTACTAGTGTAGTTCTGCATAGGGGAGTCTCCCCCCCCTCTTGGGTGTTCCCTAGCCCTCCCTTGGGCTACCTGCTCCCGGTCCCTAGTGACCCCTGCTTATGGATGTTAGAGCCTGTCTCTATCATGGGTACACCCTCTCAGGGAGGGGGAGGGATGTCTGGAACCCTGACGGTACTTCCTGCATCCCTTCCCCCCTCCCCCTGTCTCTCTATCTATCCGGGTGCCGGTCTCTTGCCGCCTCTACTGTCGGCAATACCTGCCTCCCTCTTGGTGACTTCCCTACCCTTGCCGCCAGCCCCCCGTGTACCGAGGGACTGCCGGCTGCCGCCGGCTACTACCGGCGGCTCTCCTACTCCTATCTAATCGTCCGCTTGCCGGTCGATCACCGGAGTGCCGGCATATACTGCCGGAAACCCGATACTACCTGTACCATCCTTATCCCAGTCACCAACCTGGCATCCTCCGGCTGCCGGAGCCGCCGCTCCCTGCCGGCGTGCCGCCGTTGTGCCGGCGGCCGCCATCCTGGTATCTAACTGACTTTTGAAAATTGTCTGTTCTAATGCCAGAATCTATGCTGGAGCGGGCTCCGGCATGCCGGCGGCTTGCCGGATGCCCCAGAGGCGTCAAGAATACTTGCACCCCCTCACTGTAGCTATCATAAGACTAAGATAGCCCTACATAGCAAATAGATAAGCTGCTTTGCTTTTAAGATCAGTACCTAGTACTGCTCTATTAGTGATCATGCTGTCTCTTTGCATTCTTCTATTCCAGCATGCTATGTGCATCTTAGCACGGCTGGTTGCCAGAAGCAGTTACCTTTAATGAGGCCTTCTGGCTCTTAACTGGGAACCGAATGAATTCGATCCCAACCTTGTCCTTGGCTTTCCATGGAGTTCCAATATAATGGGAATCCTAGGAAACTATATCCAATGATCTCGGTCATTTGGATTATCCCAGGACCAAGCTTATGGTAACCAGCCGGGCGAGATGCATGGAGCGTGTTCTCCTTTACTGTTTTCATTCTCTATGCATCACACCTTCTTTAAGTTAAAATTAATGATTAATATTAACTTAGTTTAAGAGCCATTCCTATGACTCCCCCATACTCATTTTCTCTTTCTTCCACAGGAGGAGCAGATGAAGTGTGATTTCGCCTTCTGCGCTGTGAAACGCCCGCAGTTTTACGGGCATACGGCTTGCAGGACTCACGCCCCTTGTGCAGACAAGAAAGGGGATTTGAAGTTCTGGAATCCACTGGATTGTACGGTCTGCCAGGCCCACCTAGTTGAGGCCTTCCATAACCCTCCCTCAGCGGAGGTTAGAGACATTTCTCGTGAAAAGCTGCGCAAGTGGGTGCGTGGCTTTCAGAAAAATGCTACCGGACCGTACCTGGCCACCGAAGAACTGAGGTCCCTGTTGTTCCCTAAGGCCTCCCCTGACTCAGTGGTTCCGAAAGAAGCAATCCCCACTGTCCAAATTACGGTGGAACCTGATGTGGTCATGGCTCAGTCCATGCATGAGTGTCGTTTAGATTCCGAGGATGATGAACAGATCTCTGACGTCTCGGAAGACACGGAGAAGACGCTTATGGCTCAAGGAGCCGAAGAGGACGAAGACAAGGTGGAATACACCGAGTCGGAGCTTGGAGCTCCTCCCTCATCCATCCCTCCGCCTACTCCTACACCGACGGATGTGTCCATTCCGTCTACCTCCTCGACCCCGGATCCCTCTTCGTCTACCCAAGAACTGATCCGGCTGATTAGAGCTGTCATGGACGACAGACTGAAGGAGAACCAGGAGTCCATCAGGTCAATGATTGGATCCAGAGAACCGAAGAAGATTTCGGTTAAGGATCTCCCAGCTTGCTCTCATGCCAACCCGTGGAGGTATGCAGAGCATATGGTTATTGCGACCGGCAGGATCTTTGTTAGTGACAAGATTGGCACGGTCCCGTTGGAAGATGTGGAGTTCTTCCCAAGCTTCGAGGCCTACCCGGACTGTTACGTCCGGCTTCGTTCCGAACCTGCCTCGAAGGAGGAGACCGAACCTAAAGAAGAGATAGTGTTCGATCTCGCAAAGGCCCAGGCTATGCTAGCCTCCGCATTTAAGAGCAGGGGCTTTACCTGCTCTAAGCTTCCTGCCTTGAGCAAGAAGCATCCTACATACGTCGCACCTGACACTGCGGTTCTTCCTTTCTTGGAAAAGGCCTTAGCTGCATGCCTTAAAGCGGCGGAAGAAGGAAAACCCTGCCCTGCACTGGAGGAGTGCAGACCCTTCTCCATCGTGACACCCCCTGACACTCGACAATGGAAAGATGTTCAACATACTTTCGTCGTGGGTAGGCTCGATCCTGACGTCGCCGGACGTCAGTTTAATGAGGACCTCCCTAAGCTCAATGATCACCTCCTTCGCCGGGAACAAGACACGAAGGAGAGGCTTGCGGCATCTCTTTCTCATCAAGTCCAACTTGAAGTTATGGCCTGTGACACAAGAGTACCTGATCACTACATGGTACTAGCCAAATCCCACTTACTTACAGTAATGAAGGACTTGTACCATTTCATAAAGGCTCGTAGAGCCTGTCGTGAATTCGTGTTTGTCGGTGCCACCGTGAAACACGAACCCCGGAGGCTGATTTCCTCCAACATCTGGGGAAAGCACCTGTTTCCTTCTGACCTTGTCAAGGAAATAACTGACAGAGCCGCCACGGAGAATAGGAACCTTCTCCACAAGTGGGGCATGTCCAGAAAAAGGAAACCCTCTCAGGACGATGGACCTCAGCCTAAGAGGAAACCTCAGAAGCCAAAACCCCAGCAACGTCAACAACGACGTCAGTTTCCGGGACCCGCTACCTCCCAAGTGGTTGCCCAACCACAGCAGACCTTTCAATTGGTCCCCCAACCGGTGTTGTCACAGTCACCGGTCTTCACCCCTGCCTTTGAGCAACCATCCACTACCTTTCATGCCAAAGGTAGAGGCTCGTCCAGGGGTGCAAGCAGAGACGTATCTCGTCGTCCCTCCAGAGGTAGAGGAGGAAAGGGAGCTAGCGGCCGAGGCAACAAGTCCTCGGGACACCAGAAGCAATGAAGTGCTTCCGGTGGGAGGAAGACTCCGCAAATTCCAGGATCGTTGGACCTTCGATCCCTGGGCACACAGCATCATCAAGAACGGTCTAGGCTGGAGTTGGGTGCAACCACCCCCAATCTTCCAGCGGTTCTTTCAACAATCGACCCCCATTCTGGAAGAATATGTTCTAGACCTCTTGAACAAGAAGGTGATAAGGAAGGTAAAGTCCACCAGGTTCCAAGGGAGACTGTTTTGCGTTCCCAAGAAGGACTCAGACAAGCTCAGAGTCATTCTGGACTTATCCCCCCTCAACAAGTTCATAGAGAACAACAAATTCAAGATGCTGACGCTTCAACAAATAAGGACCCTTCTGCCTCAAGGTTCCTACACGGTCTCTATAGACCTGGCGGATGCCTATTGGCACATTCCAATGAACCATCATGCTTCCTCCTACCTAGGATTTCGACTCCAAAGGAAAAGCTACGCCTTCCGGGCCATGCCATTCGGCCTCAATGTGGCCCCTCGGATCTTCACAAAGCTGGCGGATGCCATAGTACAACAGCTCCGCCTAAGAAACGTCCAGGTGATGGCCTACCTCGACGACTGGCTAGTCTGGGCTCCATCGCCCGAAGAGTGTGCAAAGTCTTGCGACGAAGTTACCCAGTACCTAGAACACCTGGGATTCAAGATCAACGAGAAGAAATCTCGCCTCTCTCCAGCTCAGAAGTTTCAGTGGCTGGGAATCCACTGGAATCTTCAGTCACACCGCCTTTCCATCCCCCAGAAGAAAAGGAAGGAAATAGCAGGGTCTGTCAAGCGACTACTGAAATCCAAACGCATTTCAAGACGACAGCAGGAACGAGTTCTAGGCTCTCTACAATTCGCCTCAGTGACAAACCCAGTGCTTCGCGCACAGCTAAAGGATGCCGCGGGAGTCTGGAGACGATCGGCATCCATCGCTCGAAGAGACCTCAAGAGACGGCTTCCAAACAGACTTCGACGCCTCCTAAAGCCGTGGTCGGAAGCAAAGGCCCTAAAAAGGTCCATTCCTCTCCAACACCCTCCTCCATCACTCAACATCCACACGGATGCCTCACTGGAGGGCTGGGGAGGTCACTCCCACCTGAAACAAGCTCAAGGGACCTGGTCTCCACTATTCAAGACGTTCCACATAAACATCTTGGAGGCCATGGCGGTCCTTCTTACTCTGAAGAAGTTATCCCCGCCGCCCTCGATCCACATCCGTCTAACCCTAGACAACTCGGTGGTAGTTCGTTGTCTCAATCGCCAAGGCTCAAGATCGCCCCAGATAAATCAGGTGCTTCTCCCAATCTTCCGTCTGGCGGAGAAGAAGAAGTGGCACCTGTCTGCAGTTCACCTACAAGGATTCCGCAACGTGACAGCGGATGCTCTATCTCGGACAAACCCGATAGAGTCGGAATGGTCTCTAGACGCAAGATCATTCTCCTTCATCTCTCATCAAGTCCCAGAACTTCAGATAGATCTCTTTGCAACGAGCGACAACAATCAACTTCCTCTGTACGTAGCCCCGTACGAGGACCCCAAAGCAGAAGCGGTGGACGCCATGTCACTGGACTGGAACAGATGGTCCAAGATATACCTGTTCCCTCCCACCAACCTTCTGTTGAAAGTCCTCTCCAAACTGAGAACCTTCAAAGGGACAGCGGCCCTAGTGGCTCCCAAGTGGCCCCGGAGCAACTGGTACCCCCTGGTCCTGGAGCTGCAGCCCAAGCTGATCCCTCTCCCGGGCCCAGTTCTCTCTCAACAAGTACAGAAGTCGACTGTCTTCGCTTCATCATCGAAAATCAAGGACCTTCATCTCATGATTTTCTCTCCCTTGCCGCAAAGAAGAGGTTTGGGATCTCGAAGAAAAGTCTAGACTTCCTAGAGGAATACAAGACCGAATCCACGAGACGGCAATATGAATCATCCTGGAGGAAATGGGTCTCCTTTGTTAAAGCAAAAAATCCTAAAGAAATCACCATTGATTTCTGTATGTCCTTCTTCATTCACCTTCATGGACAAGGATTAGCAGCCAATACGATTTCAACCTGCAAATCGGCTTTGACTAGACCAATTCTATATGCTTTCCAAATTGATCTGTCCAACGACATCTTTAACAAATTACCAAAAGCATGTGCTCGCCTACGCCCAGCACCCCCTCCGAAACCGATCTCCTGGTCACTAGACAAGGTGCTCCATTTCGCCTCCAACTTGGACAACGATTCATGCCCCCTCAAGGATCTGACTCAGAAAGTTATATTTTTATTTGCTCTCGCCTCGGGAGCTCGAGTCAGCGAAATAGTGGCATTATCAAGAGAAGAGGGACACATCCTGTTTGCTGATTCAGGAGAAGTGACCCTCTCCCCTGATCCGACGTTTCTCGCCAAAAATGAATTACCCACCAAAAGATGGGGCCCTTGGAGAATATGCCCCCTGAAGGAGGATGTCTCTCTATGTCCAGTAGAGAGTCTCAAGGTCTATCTTCGCAGAACTTCGAACTTTGGTGGAGGCCAACTCTTCAAAGGAGAAACATCGGGCAGCGACCTGTCACTGAAACAATTAAGAGCGAAAATCACCTACTTCATTCGCAGAGCGGATCCGAACAGTACACCCGCTGGTCATGATCCTAGAAAAGTGGCATCTTCTCTGAACTTCTTTCAGAGCATGGACTTTGAGAGCCTTAAAAACTTTACGGGCTGGAAGTCCTCGCGAGTTTTCTTTAAACATTATGCGAAACAAGTGCACGAAATCAAACATTTTGTGGTAGCCGCAGGTAGTGTTATGAAACCTGCACCTAACTCTGCGTAGAACAGTGAGTTACTTGGGACTCTAACTCTTCGGGTGCCTATGTTGACCCTCGAGTGATTCATAGTGATGTCTAAAAACACTTAGTGCTTTTATAACTGTTCTTATCCCAGGTGAAATGTCATAGTGTCACACAAGTGCCGCATGCCTTGAGCATGATGTGTTGTTTAAAGACTTGCGTTCCTCGAGAACGAGTACCTACTAATCCTGAAATTCCTTTTCAGATTCAAGAGCAAGCCTTTATTTCTATGTACATTATTATTACTGTAAATGAACTTTACTTTTGCTGTAAATTATTTAATTTCTGCATTGTGAAATAAAATTTCTATTTTATTACTTATGCGTCTCTTTCAGCTCCTACTTACTATGAAATACATACTGTCATAGTTTTATTTATTCCTCCTTTCTTATGGTCATGAAGAATTTAAGATGTCTAATCCTAAATTATATTCACCTTGTCTCAGTAAGGTTCCTACACGAATACTTACTTCTGATAATCAGGAGATGAACTCTATACACAGTGCCCAACCACCACTGGCCTACTTCAGAATGTTCCTATACAAATATCAAACATTCTGCTTCATCTCTAAGTTCTTAAAAGTTCTTCTGTCAAGATGAATAGCCCTTCAATACCACTTTGACGTCGGCATAGCCCATGGGAACTTCCTACCAATGGGGGGCAGGATACTTCGTTCCTATGGTTCTTACCTAAGATTACTTTGCTGTTTTGTCAATGCCTAGGCACTTAACTCTGGGGGAAAATCTACCACGATACATTGATTCTCTGGTACTCTTCCATCAGGACGCCATGGCTTGAGCCCAAAAAACGGATTTTGAGCGAAGCGAAAAATCTATTTTTGGGTGAGATAGCCATGGCGTCCTGATGGACCCTCCCTACTACTTCGTTCAGTTTGTTCCCACCCTACACAATTGTATCATGGTGATGGGCAGCAACTGGCGCCAGGATAAAGACGCGCGTGACGTCATTAGAGCAATGGCGTCCGTTTGTTTACGTCTCGAGTATCAGTAGTAGCCACGAGTGAGATTAGCTGTGGAACGGCTCCCAGCTATTCTCAGCCCTTACACACCGAAGCATTAACTCTGTTCGGGGTGGAGATAGCTATGTGGCACGTTCAGACATGCGTGTCCCCTGTTGTATTACGATGTCTTAAAGGGAAACCTTTGAGATACTCGCTCCAGAAGTTAGAATTCTGTGATAACCTGTGGTTAAATTCTCTGGGAATATCTTAGTAGTCTTATACCCAAGGAAGCTACCAAACAGGAACCTTCCATCAGGACGCCATGGCTATCTCACCCAAAAATAGATTTTTCGCTTCGCTCAAAATCCGTTTTATTTTGTTATTAACCACCTCTATGGTTATGCTTAGTTGTTACTAACTGCTCTTTATCCAATTTACTCTTTAATTATGTTTATCAGTATATTTGGACATTTGAAAAATAGATTAGTAAGTAGTCTCAAGTGTGTTTTAACTACTTTTTCCCTCATACACATGGAGGGGGAAATCTGGATGGTTGAACTGGGTGCAGGGGTAGTTGAATCAGTAGAACTTCAAAAGTTCAAAGTTGGCACAAATGTTTTTATGTTGACCAGGCGGACATGAGTCTTTTTTATAGTTTATATATGACATATCTGTTTTTGACGTTGTTAATAGTTCATATATGACATATCTATTTTGACATTGTTACTGTTTTTAGAATGATTTGTTAATTTGTTCTCATCATTTATTTATTTCCTTATTTTCTTTGCTCACTGGGCTATTTTTCCCTATTGGGGTCCTTTGGCTTATAGCATCTTGCTTTTCCAACTAGGGTTGTAGCTTAGCAAATAATAATAATAATAATAATAATAATAATAATAATAATAATAATAATAATAATAATAAAAGAAAAAAGTTTGGGGACTTTCTTGTTTACCAGTGTTGGCATATATGGGAATTTATCCCTAGATTTGGAGATTTTGGATGTCTGATGTGGATATTCTGTACCAATTTCTATGAAGAAGAAACAAAGACGAGTAAACCTTTATATTGTTGCAATTAATTTTCTTGCAATTATATGCAGTATAATGAATAATTTCTATATTACTAAACCCTACGTGACCAGAGGAAAATACATTTATGAAAATGGGAATGTTTGGGTTGTTCTGGGGATTTTTTATCATGAGTTTTAGGAATTTTTACACTAACCCAACTGGCAACATTGTTGTACTTGTACTGCTTCGGTAGTCGTTACTGTCACAGTGGAATTTACAATAATCGTGAATAATGGTGTTTGGTAGTGGTACTTTTGATATTTAAGAGTGTATACGACAACAATTCTTATTGGCACAGGGTTTCCATGTGTGACAGAACCTTAAAGTAAAGTAAGTAATACATTGATGTTGGCAAAATAAGGCATAGCTTATGTTTAACAACTTTTCCTGTTTAGGTTAATCCACAGTCACAGACCAACAAAATAGTGGTCTGTGGTTATGCTACAGGCTGGTAATGTTATAGGTGATTCGATGATGAGTCATTTCTGATATACACATCTGATTTTGATATTAGTATGATGCTTTAATTGATCAGCTAATACAAAAACCATATATTCACCCACATAGTTATTTTGTGTTTTATTCATTGCTGACCTTTAATGTTGGAGCAAAAAACTCGTCTTCGTGTGCACTATCACCAATATGCCCCAATCATTGGTAAATATTAACACTCACAC
This sequence comes from Palaemon carinicauda, assembly GCF_036898095.1. Taxonomy (NCBI): domain Eukaryota; kingdom Metazoa; phylum Arthropoda; class Malacostraca; order Decapoda; family Palaemonidae; genus Palaemon; species Palaemon carinicauda. The sequence goes on from NC_090732.1 coordinate 119,072,821, forward strand.
CGTCCAAATTTACAAGGACACAGTATTTGTTACCTTTGCAAACCGTTTTCCGAATAACTTTTTTTATGGCTTGACTTTGTTTCAAACGAGCAGTTTTCCTTTAGAATTAATTTTTCGATATCCCATCTTCCCTTTAGTATGAGAACCTGGTCGTTATTGCAATTCCAGACGTATTTTCTTGCCTTAAAAATCAAATTTCTCCAGAGAAACAAACCCTATAATACTACCCAATTTAATGCTCTCCTACCTAACCTAACTTAGGACGTCGTATCCTTACCAATCAGAGGGGGTTGGTGTCGGCTGAGGCCCCACCCCAAGGTGCAGGTGTCCAGACTCCCAACCTTAAACTGAAATGCCTTTCCTTATTATTTGGAGGTGTGAATGCGAAGTTATCCACAACAGTCCGATGATCTCAGATGTGCTAGAGGAAGTGAATTAATGAAAGGGGTCATTTTTCATGGCACAAAATTTATCCTATTAAAAAAGTTTGGTACTTTACTGTTATTGCCCCACCACTAATATCCCATATAACCCCAATACTATTTTTTAGGTTAGGTTAGACTAATTATTTAATCTGTAGGTGGATAAAATTCAAACCTAACCTAACCTAAAAATTAGTATTGGGGTTATATCAGAAATTAGTGGTGGGGCAATAACATTAAAGTAGCAACAGTTCTTTTTGTGGTCGGAAATGGATTAGGAGCAGTGGCGCTATTTCTTGGTCGCAGAAATTTTAAAATGCTGGCCCCACCAAACGATGTTTTTCCCTTAACGTACAGTGGCTGGTACTTGACACAATTTATGAAAACAATTTATGAATATACAACAAATTATCAGTAGCTGATTGTGTTTAAATCAAAAGGAAATGACTGTAAAATAGGAAGCTTTGCAATTAAGGCAGAGGAACATCATAATGAAACAAGAGCATGAAATAATTGTTTACAATAAGAAGGAAGATAGAGTTGGCTTTGCAATTAAGGGAGATAATTCACACTAAGAAAAGGTGATGTGATAATGAAAAGGCACTGACTGATCATTTAGATGATGATTCCAATGGCAGCCCAGTTCTAATGATAAGATAAAATGGATAATTAACGATAATTTTTAAGCGTAAACTGCCTACTTGCGATAAAAGTTACATACAAGAAAGTGATTCTGAAAAGTGTTGAGAGGTTACAACTACATATTTCATCATATACAGTATCCGGGTGGTGTTAATGTTAATATTTTCTCAAGCATGGGGAACCCCATTTGGAAAGTGGTTATTTTTGTGGGTGCAGGTAGAAGAATCAAACATACATAAATTGCATCCATTTAGTTGTAGAAATATTCATGCCATCAGTACCAATCAAGTAAGGCTAGACTCCCACTTGTGGATTTTTGTCTAACTATGCTGATTATTCCCAGATACTTCCAGAAAAAATTAGATCATGACGCTATCGCGTATTACTAACACTTTGTTCACCATGAATCATCTAGGGTGGACAACAACATGTTTGCTCAAGCATGGGGCTTTGTGGAACGTGGGACGTTTAGCAAAGATCAAGGTTTGACTTTAATCCTCGCTAGACTATTTTGGAAACCAGGCATTCAAAAGATGCACGAAGGCTTGCGGATGTACTAGCGACCAAAATAGAGAGAGCGATGCATGGAGTGAATATTCCTGCAACAAATATATTTGCACGTCACCTACCACGCGGCGTGCAAGCCAGCTTGCCGACACTCATGTGATGTGTACGATGGATGTTTCCCATCGGTGTGCCATGTTCCTGCCATTCATCATGTCAGTTGGTCGACGTTCGCATGCTCCCAGTGCTATGTCGGTCGTACTTTCATCTCAGATGCTCGACACCAGTTATTCCGTTGTTTGAACGTTTGTTCAAGACACAAATTTCCCCATGTCACTCTCACCATCTACTGATGGTGACATTTTCTGAAGGTATCTGGCAACAATCGGTGTCACTTGACGAAAAAAATCGTTAGTGTGAGTCCAGGCTTAAGAAGCACAAAATATGACAATGTAATTATAATGAAAGATGTGTGTCCTAACCTAACTTAGTGTACTGCATTCTCATTTGACCTGGGGGTTTTGCTTTTTCTAGAACCCACAACTATCATTAATTTAGAAGGCCATGCCATGAGCAACAAGAAATAGGTACTGTAATCACTTTACTCTATCCTTCAACATATCATATTTGTCATCAGATGTTACCCTTATCTCCCATTAGCTTTGCATAAATTAATTTACCATCAATTTTGGAAATATGGCTAAAAGATACATTTTTTTTTTTTTTTTTTTAATAAACTTTCGATATTATTACATAAGCAACCAATATCCGATATCTCAAAATAAAGTGTACATTTACTTAGAGCATTAAAGAATAAAACTTCTTTTTGATACATTATCTGTGCAAATGCATACTAGGAGAGGAAAAAATAATCAAATTTCGATAAGTAGGAATTATTCATAACTATTTGTTGATTTTCAGTGTCAAAAAGAGTAGCTCTTGTTACTTTTGTATGTTTGTTTCCAGGCTACTTAACTCCTCCGTATTGTGCACTGTGACAATTTTTTCCGAAATGTGCAGTAGCTCCACCACACCGAGCTCGATGCTCCAATGGAAACTTGGTTCCTACTCCAAATGCATTGCTACTGTATTGGCTATTAAATTTTGGTGGGCTCTTCTGTTGATGATTAGTTTGTCCATGATCGGTTATGGATGTGTGAATTTATAATGCTTTTCTCTCCTATTTTACTGATCTTTACTTCAGATTGGCCAATCAGAATCCAGATATATTTTAAACACCCCTTTTGATTGTTTCTTCTTGAAATTCATCTAACAATATGCTTCAGATGTCGATTTTCAAATGAAAACTCCCTAGTTCAGTCATGGCTACCATTTGCGATAGATATGATAATACCTTACATAAAGTCATTAGACTATTTTTAACTACTAAAAAAGAAAGTTTAAAATTTCAACATAATCACAAAATGCTTTTATCAGAAATGTTTTTTCCAAAGTGTTCCAAGCTGTGCAATTTATGGTCAGATCAACATTACTGGCAGTGTCACAATAAAATTAGAAAGACAAAACTAAAAAGTGTTTAGTGCATTTTCTCTGTGAGTGATTGCTAGGATAGTTTTGTAGATAAGTGCCCCTTAGAACCTAAACCGTCGCGTCTGTTTTAACACGGTATTTGGATTGCTCTGACTCCAACTCTTGAGGTAACACATTACAGACTAAGTCTAAGTGTAAGCTAAGGCTATGATTGTCTAAGGTCGGGTCGCAGGGGCAGCGAAGACCCCTCGTTAGGTAAGGATACAGCTTCTAGGTGAGGTTAGATTGGGAACTTCAGGTTAGCTGATGTTCTTGTGCTTGTTTCCCTTTTGAAGTCAGCCATGTTAAAGATTGACAAGTCTATGTTCGAAAAAAAAAAAAACCGACCTCGAAAGAAAACAGTGCTTGAGAGAATAACTGCATCAGTTAGTCCATAAACATTATTTCACCCTCCTATTTTTGCATGAAAAACCATTTTTTCTGTTAATTTTCTTGTTGTTTTGTTGGTTCCTGCGATTATTATCTTCTGTAATTCATTACAGTAGTTTTCATTTTATCCCAGCCAAAACCTCTATTCCCACCTGGAGTGCCCCATTACTGTTGGGGGATATTTTGGGTAGTGGTAATCTGAAAACAAAACTTTTGCTGAAGAATAACAACATCAGAACACAAGTAAGCAACTAGAAAACTAATGGAAAAATAGTTTTTATTCAAAGAAAGGCCTGGGTGGGACATTACCTAAATTTTACGCTCATTTGTGTTAATGGTTCTTCTTGATTGTGTATTGATTTTTCATTAGAAAAAGGATAGCAGAATGGTTTTTCTAGCATATTTTAATGTGTTTTTTAACAAATTTGACGATCGATGGCTTTGTTGGACATACTTAGGTTGTGGAGTTAGGGCAGTCAATGCCTAACTCCTCAAATAGTAGTTTTGCTAGGCTACCAGCTATCCATTGAGATATTACTCTAGAGAGTTATTTATTGGGTCCTTTGACTTTCCAGACAGTATAACATTGGATCTCTTTCTCTGGTTACTGCTTATTTTTCCTTTGTCTACATATAGGCCTACACTGAATGGTCTGGCCTATTCTCTCCACACTCTCCACTTAACCTCATACACTTGACAACACTGAGATTACCAAACAATTCTTTGCTCGAGGGGTTAACTACTATACTGCAGTTGTTCAGTTGTTAATTTCCTCATGGTAAGAATAGAAGAGATTCTTTAAGCTATGTTAAGCAGCTGTTCTAGGAGAAGGATACTCCAAAATCAAACCATTGTTCTCTAGCCTAGCCTTGGATAGTGACATAGCCTCTGTACCATGGCCTTCCACTGTCTTGGGTTAGAGTTCTCATGCGGGAGTATATACTAAGGCACACAATTCTATCTTATTTCTCTTCTTGTTTTAGAAGGTTTTTATAGTTTATATATGAAATATTCAATGTTACTGTTCTTAAGATATTTAATTTTGATTGTTTATTTGTTTGTTTCCTTCTTCACTGGGCTATATTTTCTTGTTAGAGACCTTGAGCTTATAGCATCCGACTTTTCCAAATAGGGCTAGCTTGTAATGATAATGATAATAATATGGTTATCCATTGATAATCATCATCAAATTCATTCAAAACACATGAAAATGTGCCAGAAAAAACATTGTTATCCAGTGGGAATTATTGCCAATTAAGCAATTTTACCAATATACTGTCCGGTACAAACTGTTTAATCAATATATTTTTTTGAGCAGGAGAAGCCTTTATTAGTGAAAAAGATTAATTTTTTCAGGGCTATTGAATAGCTGGAGATTTAATTTGGGTATGAAACTTTGAAAATTGTAATTGACACAAACATGGCGTAAGTATGGAAACATTGTGGTATTGATAGAGATTTAGAAGCTTCAGCCGATTCAAAATGTTGTGGTAACTAGGTAAAAGAAACCAAAAATGCTCCCACATGTAGTGTACTTTGGAATAACTTATCCACAATAAGAAGCCACCATCTCGTGCAGCACTCACAATAAGTTGCTATACCACAGCAAACTTTACCTTTGTTCCTACGTCAATACAAACCCTCGTATGTTTTTAGTGAAGCTGGATATGATTGTTAAAACTTTCAACGAGGTGCCAGTCGTAACTGTCAGGTGGCCTGGAAGCTCCGCCCACCCAACAGGTCACTGAGCTCCACTTTGCCTTCATCCGCCAGAGGGTACAGACATACTCCCAGTGTTTTTAAGTGGCTTTTTTTATTTTTTGCTTTTCTTGTAGACAGTTGTTTGCAAGAGATTTTATAGAAGACGAAGGGCATTGTGACAATTGTCCGTGCAATCTGCTGATATTCACTTCCTGTTGGACAGCTTTACTGTTTGGTATCTCTTTCTTCACTATGCTGCTGACTGCGTCAACTTAACTGTGGAAATTGTTTTTCCTCAGACTTTGTGTTGGAGGAAGAATTTTCTGTGGCTGCTAAATAAAGGGGAAGGGCACCACCCTTCTCATCAGTGCATTTACCTTCCAGGAGTAACAGTGTTACCGGGATGACCTTTAGAAAGCAAACTTCCTTCTCCCTTACTAAGTAATTTGTTGAGAAGACCAGGAGAACAATGGACAGGAGTGACATTGCATCACATATCCTTTCTCTCTCCATGGTGGAGACAGTACTGCACCAGAACCTATAACGGTTTCTGAGAACTCTTCACACAGTTGGTTGGGCTTAAAAGACACCACTCTTCCTTCCCCACATCTTGAATCTTCTGTTACTTCAACGATTAGAATGGAAAGACATCGTTAAGTCCAGGAGACCAATCGATAGGAGTTGCATTGTTTCACTCCGACCATTTCTATCTCTATGTAAGAAACAGTGCTGTACTAGAACTTCGAGAGGTGTGGGAATACTCTATGCAATGCTGATTGGGTTTGAAAGGTGTCGCCTTCCTCTCTCTCTCTCTCTCTCTCTCTTTCTCTCTCTCTCTCTCTTTCTCTCTCTCTCTCTCTTTCTCTCTCTCTCTTTCTCTCTCTCTCTTTCTCTCTCTCTCTCTCTCTCTCTCTCTCTCTCTCTCTCTCTCTCTCTCTCTCTCTCTCTCTCTAGGGAAGAGTATACTTGCCGAAAGTTTTGCGTGGGAGATAATATTGGTATGTAAAGCTCCTACTTACTTCGTCCCAAATGCAGTTTCCATTACAGCAAGAAAAACAGCATGCATGGAGAGTCGTTCACACTGGAATCTGTGCGCTGTTAGATTCTCTGCACTGGAATTGGTGCTCATCAGGTTCATGATGAAAAATTATTCTGACCTTATGAGAGATATCGTGCACTTTTCCTGATGGGGTGCGCTCTCCTGCTTGCATGCAACCTCACTCAATACGTTCATCTGAACTCTAGTTTCTACAGATTTTGAGTACTCGCCTTGTCGCTATCGCACCACTGATGGTACGCATTCACCTCTTTGCACCTGGTCTTTTTCCGTAGCACGTACAATCATCAGACTTACTACAGTACATTCATTTCTTCGTTAGTACATACTCATCTGATCCTGAGCACTTATTTGATGTCCGTGGTCGTAATCTCCCTGTTCACAGGAGGATAGTACTTATCACTCAGAAAAAGAGAGACGTAGCCTACTAAGAAGAACTTTTCATACTAAAGGGAGAGGCATATACCGAGAACATACCAAGCAAACTGCACAGAGTAAAGGAACGTACAAAGATAAACAGTATGTACCAAGAAGAGTGATACATAGTATGAACATTATCTAACATAGCACTCAAGAAGAATGATATGTACCAAAAAGGAGCAATATGTACCGTGAAAACAGAGTTGTATTGATACTTGGTTCTATGTAGTACTCTGTCCTGTATGACGCCAAACAATTGCACTATGATCGATAGGTAGTGGGCAGGTCTCTCTCTGTTCCTTTGTCAGACCTAAAGGAAACTTATGGACCAATACGCCCAACGAATAGCAAGCAAGGCATTCTTGTCTCCTAGTTTTGTCAACTAGTCTAACTGAGACCAGTTAGTGGCTATATCACATCAAAAAATTTGCTTCTCATCTGTTCAGCGAACTTATTTATTACTTAAATCTGATGCTGTTGGACTTAACTAATTTTCCAATGCTTCAGGGAACAGAACTTTCAAGTAACAGGGGTTCTGTCACATAGTGTACTTCTGTTTAGCGTTACGCATATGTAGCAAGTTTTTCTAAGCACAGGGAATATTTCAGTACTCCAAGACTGATCTGTGGTATGAACTCCTCACACTCTGAAGGGCCAGATTGCAACAAGGGACCTTTCACTCATCCTCGATTTTTAGTCAAAGCTTACTGTCATTGAAACACCACATGGAGAGGACAACTAAACAGGAATTGGGTGTAATGTGTGATCAGTAAGTGATGGAAACATATCGACTTTGACAGACCATCTCATCCCAGCTGACTAATCTCACAACATGATAACCACAGGCACCATCACCACACTCATGATATCTACAATTCTGGTCTTCCATATTACCATTGGTCTTTATGCCCCCTGTTTATTATTTATGTGGTACCAGTGTGACCAATCCCTATGGGATTAGTCTTCTATATGCTATTCGAACATCTCACGCTCAGACAGCTTAAGGTAGGATCTCTCGAGCCTGTTCTTCAGTGACTTTCAGGTTAACTAACTTTTGACTACAACTTAATTTCAACGTTTCTTGCTTACGATATTGGTTTTCATCACTTGAGATTTTTCCTTCATGAGCCCCAAAGTGTTCTTGGGGTGTTCCTTTTGTTTTTTGTCTTAACAGGAATCTTCCAATTGTGTGCTCTCCCCACTAGACGTGATAACCTGCGCTGGTTTTCCATTAACATTGTTCACACAGGATTTTACTCAGCCTCAATCGGGAATCACGTGATCAGGAACCGTACGATTAGGAAACTTTCAATCGGACTCTATGTGACCAAGAACCATGCAATCAGAAATTACACAATTGAAAACCACACATAGAAATTATTATTGTTCTTTGGATGACCAGTACTTTTGAGTCACCATGGAACTATTACACCTGTCTCCTGTAATCGATTCCTTCCAAGAACATCCAATCCTAGAGATCTTTTGACACATCAAATTCTGTCAGTGCTAGAGATCTTGAACATGCAGAGACAGATCATAGGTTGTCAGGTCCAGGACATGCAAGCTTTCCACACTTCAAGATTTATAGGAACAAATCATATGATTTTAATGTAATTTGTATTTTTCTCATCAGACGCCAAGATCTTAAAATTTGCTCGCGCAATGGGATTTGGAACCAGTGATTTCTCAGGTACTATATTAGCACACAAACAAGCACTGATAGGCCACATTGTGTGAGTACAATTGTCAGCAAGGATCCTATCCATCCAAGGACAAGCTCTCTTGTGACACTGTTACATGTTGCATGGTACCACATTCTTCTGTTCTCCCTCCAGAGGCTAAGGCACTTTATACCCCTTAGCCTTGAAAAGTATGAGAGTCAGCAGTAGAGCTAGCTAATGCTCATTCACCCTCTCTTCCTCTCAGGGGATTTCCCTGTTCAGTGTACTGACTGGCCAGTGAATGGCTTAAGGGATTCTACCAAGAATGTTGAGATGATAATTGATCCCATGATACCCAACTTATGTCCAGTAGGCCTACCTACTAAAGTAGAGTTCTTCAAGACTTTGTGTACGATTACCAAAGTTGTCTTCAAGACTTCTTTCTTTTGACAGTGTTAGGTTGTTTGACTGTCAAACAACCTAGTTTCAATTTTTCTATTTTTAACTGCCCTCTTTTTCTTGGTCAAGGCAGGTGCCTTGTTTACTTTTGTCACGTTGTGATTGATTTTAGGCAGTCAGGTTTGGGAAGCCAGAGGGACCGTTTCTCGGGATGCAGTCGAGAAAGAGCAGCAGACCCAGCTTTGGAGTGTCTCCTAGTTGGTGGTGACTTGTCCTCAACCTGGTCCTCGAGGTCGAGATGGTTTGGAAGCGTTGTTCTTCGGTGGCAGCAAAGTGGCTGTTGTATCGACACTGTCGTGGTAGTTCCCGCAGTGTTCGATGGATGTCCTCGAGGATCAGGGATTGTTTGTGGATGTTGGAAGAGCCGGTGCATGGGCTCGTATTTATTATTGGTATATTAATGAGAAGTTTCATTTATTAAATTTTCATGTCTGCTGCTTACTGTGTTTGTTGTTGTTTATTAATTTTGATAATTGTTTATCATGTACGTTAACTTCAAGTAAACTATATTTGGTGATTTTAAAGTTTAGCTGATTTTGTGGTAACGATCTTTTGTCTCTGTGCTTCCCAATACCTGTACTCATTGTAATTATTGTATATACTTGTAATTATTGTATATTTTTTGTAAAATAAACTAGGTTAAGGTACTTGAGTATTTTCTGTTTTACCCACCCCTTTGGTAGTTGCAGTCCATTGGTTCATTCCAGTCCCAATTCTTGTAGTATTTTTAAAGAACCTGTTGAACCATTAAGGCGGTTCATAACAGACAGAAATGCTAGCTTCTCACAAACGGTTCCCAACAATATCTTTAGTAGTTGCTGTAGGGCTACTAGACAGAAACTTGCAGTCTCCTTATCTTTGAGTTCTGTTTGGAGTAGAAATGTGGAACGATTACCCTGATAACGGTGTGACAATCCATATCACGGGAACTCTTCACCTCCGTTGAATCTAAAATCCACGGACGCATCCAGGAATGGATGGGAACCCACTTGAATATATTATCCATTTCAAGAAAAGCTCCTGGCTTTTCAACCTACTGTTTGGATGCAGTGGTGCTGCTTACAGTCTTTCCAAACTAGTTCAGTAAAGCACTCGGTAGTGTTGAGGAAAAGCTATGCTTCTTGATTTACCTCAACAAAGGGTCATTTCATGGACCCTCATCAAGCAGAAGTGTTCTAGGGGAGTCTCCACAAGGTAGTGATGTTTGCAAACTTATTCGGTTAACAGGAATTCTGTGTGAGTCAGTTGTTATCCCTACACCACTGTAGGGCAGAGAGGCTTTTTTTACATGTTTTTGCCATTGCACGATTTGCTCTCCTTGTCAGCTGAACAAGAAACTTTCAGTATTACTTCAGTCCCAGTTTGTCGGCAGCATGAGAGGTTGCCTTCTAGCATTCCTAAAAATTGTAAAGGTTGATTCATTTCTACTCATTTTCCCTTTTCAGTGATCATTCAGCAATCTGTAGGTGACGTTAAGGATCACAATGACCTCGATCGTTCTTAAGAGGAAGCCACACACCGATGGTTTCTGGGTCAGTTTTTTTTTTTTTTTTTTTTTTTTTTTTTTCTTCATCAGTGAAGCATCTCAAACTTCGGAGTGAAGGATACCACACAGCCATCGAATTGAGTTTTTATCTAGGACTTCATGCCTGGGTTCACGAGAGTTGTTTAGACTTGAGGAGCATCTATGGAGCTTAAGCTACATGAAACATTTTGCAAGTTCACAGGTCACTCTAACGATCACACTTGAACGCTTGTGATGGGCGACAAATAGGGCTTTGACCCTCGAAAATGTCCTTTGAATAGGAAGATGTTCAAGTCTCAGAATGTCCTCATGGTGTAATATAGAAATTGTGGTTCTGGAGCATTAAAAAGGTAACACCCGTTTTTATGAAAACAAACAAGGTTATATTTATAAAAACCTTTACAGTAGTACTGTATAGCCCATTATTTTCAGAATTTATTTCGTAATTGAAAATATGGTAATGTAGCTATAGAAAGGAACTGTTATGTCACGTATGTGATCGAGACCATAAAAGACATTGCCTTCTAGGTCAAGGTTTTATACTATTGTGAAATGTGTTGTATGCTCAAAATCACGAGTCGAATGGACTAAAAAATAAAAGATGTAAAATATTTTTAACAACAGTGTGAAGGTAAACGAAAAATGTGGGATTTATTTCTATTTATCATCGGAGTAGTTGAGGTGAATTTTGTACTGGCCATTAAATGTTTCTGGATAAAAACAGTAACTAAAACACAAAAATTTCCTATGATTATGTTTATGAAATGAGAACTCCACGTCTCCATAGTTTTCTTTGAGAGTAGTTCCAACGTTATACACATGTAATAAATATGATGAACAGGAAATATCATTTCCATTAAATACGACGTCTTTAAATGATCAAATTCATTTTCAGCATAATGTTAGTCTCTCTCTCTCTCTCTCTCTCTCTCTCTCTCTCTCTCTCTCTCTCTCTCTCTCTCTCTCTCTCTCTCTCTCTCTCTCTCTCTCTCTCTCTCTTTCATACACCTTATAAACAGTGACCCGGCTAACCAATAGCGATGTTTTGGTCTTCACAATTTTCATACTTTTTACGGTCCTCTTGTAATCTGTCAAGGCGATCTGACGCCAGAAACTGATTAATCTATTCTCATACCTCTTATGTTAGTCGTCTCGTATCTTTATCATTATTACTAATATTGTGCTATAGTTTATTATTATTATTATTATTATTATTATTATTATTGTTGTTGTTGTTGTTGTTGTTGTTGTTGTTGTTGTTGTTGTTGTTGTTATTATTGTTATTATTATCATTATTATTATTATTATTATTATTATTATTATTATTATTATTATTATTATTATTTACCGTTTATTTTCATCCTTTCAGGCATTAAGGATTTATGATATCTTTATTCAAGGCTATATCCAACACCATGAACACAGAAAAGATATACATGTTAACTGTACATCATTGTAAAGGAAAAACATTACAAAAATACTGCCAACTAATCAAATCATGAAATTAATGAAAAAAAAAAAAAAAAAACATTATGAAATATGTTTAATGCAGGATTTAAAAAAATTATTTTCCCCCCAAAAAAAGATTTACTTGATTTAAATCAGATTTTGTTTTTAAAATTGAATCAATTTTCTAGATTTGAATTTTTTTTCAATAGTACTTATTTGCTGCTGCTGATTATTTGTTTCAGTTTTATGAGGATATTTTCTGGTATTGAACTTGGTCTATAAATGAGACCATCACTTAAGATGAGTTTTTCTCTTAAAAAAAACAAATTCAGAGTCGTGATTTAATCGGAGCGGACAAGTCGTATAGTAACTATTACATAAATACACAAAAATAGGCGAAATTACAATCAAACAAGAATGCGAATATACAGTAATTTTATTTTAGCAAAGTACACAGTAAGAAATAAAACCTAAAATCATATTCTTATAACGCTGTTAAAAAAATCAAGACTTTTACAATTTGTATAATTGCAACAACAATTAGTTATTAAAAACGCCAAGGTTACCTGATATCAACTAGGATTTTGTTCATTTGTTGCAATATTTATAGATAATAACTAGTTTTCTAAGTTTTATTTTTGTCCAAGGTAAGTTTTGACAGTATGTTTTATTTAAATTGATTTAGATTACTTGATTTAAATCAAAACAACCCCGGTTTAAGGGAATGGTTGATTTTTGTTTTCAATAATTTAAACAAAGATAGATTCTGGTATTCTGACCTTTGTCCCAAAATTACTCGACAAACTTGAAAATAAAATAGCTCAGAATGGCCAGATGTAATAGACTCAGAGGAGCTAACTAATGAAAACGTGAATCTCAAAAGTTACAAATACCTTCAAGTTTTCTGTAAAGTAGTGTATGAAAATGTAAATGAAAGAGATGCGATGTGAAAAGTATTAATGTGGTATATTTTTAAGATATTCATTACTCGTGATTATTAACTTTTGCCATTGAAGTAAAGGTTTCATAAGAATATGCGGACAGTAAAGTGGGTTCTTTTAAAATACCGTCCTAGGCACTAAGATGTAGTGACGAGGAATTTTAGGGAAAAAATCAGAATTGCAAATTGTTCCCTTGGCTACCATTTTGATTTTGCAGAATACTTAACATTGCAGAAATTTTTCATGGACTAGGATGCATATTTTAAAGATTTGCTTTGTGATATAGATACAAAGTATTGACGTCAAATGGGGCTAATAATAATAATAATAATAATAATAATAATAATAATAATAATAATAATAGCTTAGCTAGTTATAATAAAAGTAATAATGTTTGTATATTTGTATATGTGTGTGTTATAAGTTGACATTATTATTACAAATTAGTTGTTTTTATTTTCTCAATGTTACTTCTCTTCCCTTTTTGCAGCTTTGAAGGCCAGCAATGAATAGCAAGTCAAGGAAACTTCATTGCGCTGCTGCTGCTGTTAATAATAATAATTTTAATAATATTGAAATATTGAAAATTCAACAACTGATAAGAATAATAATTTCCTTCAGATCTGAGAACGAGGGAACACCTACACTGCAAGCGGATACTTGTCTGCAATCTGACGTTCATTTGGCAAAATGCTTCCCAGGATGAGTCTGTACTGTCAACTGATATCAACTCACTCGTTTGTCAAAGAGGAAGTGCACGAAATTATGCAGGTAGAGTGGTTCTTTTATCATAATTTGGGTAGTGATATTGTGAAGGATGAATGCGTTTCCCT
>NC_090732.1:119088854-119091354 GCF_036898095.1 Palaemon carinicauda
AAAGAATGGGCTGATGAAATTTATGGTTATATCACAGGAGCGTAATTGACAGATAGACAAGCTATTTAGGATAAAATAGTTACGCCCCTCAAAACCACCCTATGTAAGCTACCTTTATTGTGAGCTGTTGTATCGGATTTATGTAGGATGCGTGTCCTCTAATGAAGTATCTCTTAATGAAAAAAGAATTTTCTCACATTATTTATTGTCGGGACACACTAACACACATCTCTATATAATAAAGAACAAGTGTGACTATATACTGTATATAAGTATATACAGAAAACAATATATACATATATGGATATATATATATATATATATATATATATATATATATATATATATATATATATATATATATATATATATATATATATATATATATATATATGTATGTATATTTAATGTCACGCTCACGGAGGAGAGGTAGTAGTTCTACTCTGGTGAGGATACTCCGAGAAATACCCTGGGAAACCACACACTCCCACAAATTGCCGAACCAGCGGTTTGTAATTAGGTATGGAGTTGGGGGTGGGAAGTGTTTCAAGGAGCCTGGAGACCTGTGAAATAATACAGATGTGTTAGAAAATAATAATATAGTATCTGTAAGCACTAAGCTGAAAACACTGGGAAATTAAACGGGTATGATAAATGAATGAAAATTGATTAAGAAGTAAAGGAGTTTTGGAGGGTTCGTTTGCTTTAAACAGGAAAGGATGTTTGTGTCTTGTTTCTTTTTATGAAACTTGGGAAAATAAAGAGGAAAAATTAATGAGGCTGGCTTTGATCTAGAAAAATCTTGCTAAATAAAATAGACCTCCAATGTGGATGTTGGATAAATTGGTAGAATGAAACTATTGATAAGGATTAGCGATTGGCTTGGTCTAAAAATAGACCTGTTGAAAGGGTGTTCTCGGATTCCTCTGTTGTCTCATATATGTAAGATATGATGTGTTTAGTTCGAATAGGACATTAGACGACGGACCAGTTTCTAATTGTGGAAAATGGTTCTGGATGAAGAGTTGAGTTGGTTTAAATTGGCAGATGCTATTTTAAAAATAATGTGGCGAGGAATATGTAGGGTGCGCAAATCAATTTGGATAAGTTTGAGTTCTATTAGAGCTAAAGTTAAAATCAATGATTGGATTGTAGGGGAGTATAGTGTTTAATGTAAATGAAAGAGCTGTTTTGTTTCTGATTTACAAGGGACATAGCTAGGAATGAAAAGGCGAGGAACGTGTAGGCACATTAGATAATAAATAAACGTTAATGCTTGAAATTGTAACTAGTTTAATATGAGAGAGAGAGAGAGAGAGAGAGAGAGAGAGAGAGAGAGAGAGAGAGAGAGAGAGAGAGAGATCATGAATAAAAGTTAATGCATAAAATTGTAACTAGTTTAATATGAGAGAGAGAGAGAGAGAGAGAGAGAGAGAGAGAGAGAGAGAGAGAGAGAGAGAGAGAGAGAGAGAGAGAGAGAGAGATCTAGTCTTGTAGAAAGAGTGGAAGACGGAAGGTTGGTAAAAAGATCGTATAATTCGTAGGTATTATGATGGCATGGCTAAATGTGGTGGATAGACATGTGGGAAAGGTATCATAAAGGAAGATTTACAACATCTATGAATTGCGAGTATGTTATACAAGATGGTAAATGGCACAGTTTAGTTTAGGCCCTCCAGTGTTGGTGTATGAAGTGCTTAATCTTCTAGAAGTGTTTTTTTTTTTTTTTTTAATGTGTTTCAAAAATTTTCTCCTTTGGAAGTAAAGGAAAATTCATGTCATTTGCAATAAAAAAATGAGAAGAAAAAGAAAAACTAGAACATGCAGATTACATTGTTATAAAGGAAAAATTAATGATGCCCTTTAAGCATATACCCTTTCAGGGAGCAACCACTAGAGATAATTACGAAACTATTTACCTTTGCAGAATATTTCCCCTCACTGAATCTCTGGATCGTCTAAGGAAAAGTAATAAGTTAAGACAAGTTTCTATAAAGAAAGGACGATCATAAATTCATGATAATTGACACGGACATGTCTGGCAATAAATATAGAAAAAATGCGATGCCGGATCCTGAAGGGAAACTTACTTAAGTATTAACCGTTGTCCTCCGCTTTCACCAACTACTCCACTGGTAATTGTGACCTATAAAAGAGATTGAGAAGTAACCACTAAGCCTGGGGTGAGTCACTAGTAATCTCGTCCTAATTTATAAGCCGTAAATATAGTCTTCTTTGTGATTCACTGATAGTTGTTTTGTCATACAGAGTCGTAAATCAACAACTGCTTCTTTGCTGTATGTCGTTCACGATAATTCATAATTTACAATTTCAGTCGCATATTATGAATCTTTATATATCAAAATTTGTCGTGGAAAAACCGGTCGCCCGTTCTGTTGGTATGTTTAACCCCATGATAATCCTTCTCTTGGTATTTTCCCTAGTGGAGCCCCTGGGCTTATAGCATCCTGTTTTTATAACTATGGTTGTAGCTTAGCAA
>NC_090732.1:119106354-119116354 GCF_036898095.1 Palaemon carinicauda
TATATATATATATATATATATATATATATATATATATATATAGCCTGACACTTGCTCTTTGTTATACAGAGGGAATTTTTTTAAGCAGTTCTTTTATATCTTACCGTACCGTAACAACACAGCCGATATCAATGTTTCCTTTTACCAGTATTCTCGCCACTTCTCGTTTTTTTCCACACATACATATTCCTTGTGTTTGCAGTGCTGACCTTTAGCGAGCTGGCTTTATTTCCTCATTTCCTCAACCTTGGAAATTCCTTCCACCATCCCCATGCCAATTAAAGGCTGCCCGGTGACTGGTAATTATCTGTGCAAGCAAATTTGAATGTATTTCTATATTTGATTTGATTTTTTATGTTTTCCCTTATTCTACCTTTTTTTCATGTCACTGAAATTTTTTCATAAAACAATAGATCCGTAGTTGCGGGCCAGTGTCAACAGTGTACGCCATGCTTTATGCATTGCTACATGGCCTCTGCAACGCCTTCTCGACCTCTTAACTGCACCCACTTTTCACCTCCGTCCCCTCATCCTTTCTGTTCAACCTCTTCCAACTTCATAGTGTTAATGTGCGGTTCCCCGCAATTGCTCATCGACACAGAATAGTCTTCCTGTCCCCATAACCGGATCATATGGGCCAAATTCCAAAAGTAAAATCATAAAATAGTTACGTTTTGTCTGCTAAGAATTGCGTGGCAGTTTTTCTTTTATTCAGGAGCCGAGTATAATTACTAAAGATGAAGATATTTCTAATTTATCTCTGCTCTTTATCAAAATTTAATTGGTATTTATTTTTCAACTTTTGCCAAGAGCCAATATATTGAGAATTTCTGTGTATGTCATTTTCTAATAAAATAAGTCAAAGAAAGTCATGTAGCCAGAAACAAAAGATATATTTGAACCTAGGTTAAATCATAAGAGTTTCCGAGGAATAATTGTTAACTAAAATAAGGAAGATATTCTTCGCAATTATCGCTAATAGGTAATAATGCCCAAAAAGGTATCGAAGGAGGCATTATAACTTTTAAGATATATCTTTACTCTGGATTTTTTTTTTTTTTTTTTTTTTTTTTTTTTTTTTTTTTTTTACGTTGCCTGACTTTGTTTTTTTTCCAGACACGGGCTCTGTGAAACTTTGTAGCCCGTAGTTGGTGTTTATTAAAGAAGTATAATGATGATGCCTTGGTTCTAAGAAGGATTTTATTGTATTAGAAAGGAAATAATATGGTTTGCACATTCATTTGATAAACTATTATTAATGTGATTTACATAAGTATTAAGAAACTTCGAGACTCACCGAGTCATTTGCACCTCATATTCCATTTCGATTCCTAACTTAGCATTGAATAAATTATGAGAGAGAGAGAGAGAGAGAGAGAGAGAGAGAGAGAGAGAGAGAGGAGAGAGAGAGAGAGAGAGAGAGAGAGAAAGGGGTGGGGGTGTCACGACTTGCTTTCTTTGGTGAGGTAAGAAGTTCATTGTCCGGTCACGAAGTAATGCAAATCCTCTGACTTTTTATACTTGAGATTTTCATCTTTCGAGGCATTTTGAGGAATGAACACGTAATTTCTCAACTTGAAGTTCCCAAAACGGACATTGAATGGTACAACTTTAAGAATTAAGAACAAAAAAATGTGAAATTTAAGTGAAAAACTCCCCGAAAATGTACATTTACAAGAATATTTTCACATTTGTAATAAGGACGAATATATTTCTCTTTATTTTCGTCTTTTATTTTGCCACTAAACTATTTTTCTCTGGTTTTGATGAAAACCAAGGTTAACTGATTTTCGCACGGGGCGCGAAGATGCAAGCATTTGAAGTACAGTTGAGCTGTAAGGAAATATGCAAAGAAATTCCTAGTTTTTTTGTTATCAATTCAAGTTTATAATTTGGGAGAAAAGTGTTCCCATTACAGAAAAAATGTATCGTCTCCTTAATTAGAAATAATGATCGTAATAAAATATTGTACATTAATACTGTACACGAACTTGATCAGCCCGTGAGCCTAGTAACAATGCACATAGGGACGAACGCCTTTGACGGAATGCAGTGAATGCAATGTCCGGAATAGAATACTGACGTTATCCCTTGAACATTTCGTGAAAGAAAACGCAAGTCAAGACCCCCAAAGATGGCAATGATTAAAGGCATTGGAATTTCTAGCAGGTGGAAGAAAGGTTAGCCTTGTAAGGATTAAGATTTGCCTCTCAGTGACTGAGGAGGAATTTTGCTCTGAAGCTGGAAAGTTGAATTGAAATTATTCTATTCATTCGGTATTAATTTTCTTCTGTCTTGGGTTAGAGTTCTCTTGCTTGAGGGTACACTCAGGCACACTATTCTATCTAACTTCTCTTCCTCTTGTTTTGTTAAAGTTTTTATAGTTTATAGAGGAAATGTTCATTTTAATGTCGCTGTTCTTAAAATATTTTATTTTTCCTATTTCTCCTCTCATTACTGGGCTATTTTCCATGTTGGGTACCCTGGGCTTATAGCATCTTGCTTTTCCAACTAGAGTTGTAGCCTAGTAAATAATAATAATAATAATAATAATAATAATAATAATAATAATAATAATAATATATAATAATCCATTTTGTTTTAAACAAACATTAAAAGACAACATAGAAACGGTTATAGTGGCGCTAGCTGAAGTTTGTTAAACACTTTTAACATAATTTTTTGAATTTCTTGCATTAGAATTTGATATAAGTTAATGATTTATACCTCATCAAAAAACTGAAATATACATTACAGTAGAACGAAATATCTTTTCTTTGTACATAAACCCGCATTAATAAGAAAGTTTGTGTTAAGAATAAAACTTAAGATTACACCTCTTTTTATATATTACTTTTTTCTTTGGTTGAAGTTTGGACATTGATATCAGAAAATAATACATCTTGGATATATTAGAAATTAATTTTCATAAGAGTTCGCGCATCAGTTCACTTAACAAATTCGTATAATTCTAAGCTCCTAATTGCTGTGAAGTTGAGGGAAATTTGATTTTTTATTTTAGCTCAGATCTCAAAGGTTCGCTTAATTCTCCATAACATTCGTGCAATTCTCTGTTAGGAAACCATAATAATCTATTCCGTGAAATTCCATTAGTCTCATATAGACCTTGATATTATTTTCCTGGTTGTTGGCATATGAAATTACAACTTCCTCCTCTATCTACTCCTCTTTTCTCCTCCTCCTCCTCCACATCATCATCATCATCATCATCAACGTATTATTATTATTGATGTTGTTATTATTATTATTATTATTATTATTATTATTATTATTATTATTATTATTATCATCATTTATCATTTTACATTATACCATTATATCATTAATCATTTATTGTCATTATCATTAGTCATTGTTATTTTATTATTATTATTATTATTATTATTATTATTATTATTATTATTATTATTATTATTATTATTATTAAGGAAGACCAGGCATACACAGCCTCTTCTACCCCAGTCAAAACAAACCATTACCAAAAATCCTAGGAAACGGAAAAATAATGGCTCTCACGAAATCCGGAGGTGACAACCTGTTCGATTATTTCTCTTCCAAAGCATTACCAGTCTATGAAAAAAAACAAAGCCCTTTACTAGCTAATGAAATAAGCGTCTCGCAAAATAGGACAAGAAATACCTGAACTTATACAAACTCTCTCTGGGAAATATTGATTGCTTATATAATTGATTGTCTTGTTAAACGGACGCTTCCTTGGATTTCTTCGAGATAATGTTTGGGAACGTGAGATGTAACCTCACACCAGAAAACTTAGTGCGTTGCATTATCATGTACCCAAACTCCTGAACAATTTCTTGTCCGTTATGTGAGAGAGAGAGAGAGAGAGAGAGTGAGAGAGAGAGAGAGAGAGAGAGAGAGAGAGAGAGAGAGAGAGAGAGAGAGAGAGAGAGAGAGAGAGAGAGAGAGAGGAGAGAGGGTGCGTTTTTTAAGTGATAATGGAGGTTTCCCTTTATGTATGATACATAAAATAAAAGTTTTATTGCACCCCCTCATTATAATAGGATCTTGCTTATTACTGTGTTATCAATACCTATTTCTAAGTATTGTGAAAAAAATTTTATGTATAATTTATGGAAGGAATTGTAATTGGAATTCAGAACATGTAATGGCCTTATTGTTATACGTTACAGATTTTAAGTAGTATTACTAACTAAAATATCTAAGCTAAATTTATGCAAACTTCTGACATTACAGTTCATTCATTACATAACTACTGTAGATTTTATAAGCACATATGAAAAATGAAAATGTAATTAGAAATTGCCACAATTGATAAAGAAGAACTTGCTATCTTTTATAAATTTTCCTTTAAATATTCGTCATGAAAAACAATTATTTCCATCATATTTAGGAGAACACCATCGGCTAATTATTGGCAATTATTTAGATAGATTTAGAAAGACAGGTCTAAGTGTAATTTCCGTTAGTTTTCGGGAGGAATTAAATCGAGATCTTCTGTACCTGGGAACAGTTACCTGGTGTTCAATGTACTTACCTCGCCCACTTCGCCATTCTGAGCTGATCCGCATATGGCCTTTGCCTGATGCCCAGCAGTTTTCAAAGGTCATGCCCATGCCCGGTGAAAGACCTCTCTAAAATCCCTTCGTTAGCTTGAGAGATAAAAAAAAAAATAGAGGGATGAGGTTGTCTCATTTGCATATGCATTTTACAGATTAAGGAAGGGAAAGACAGTCTTCTTAAACTTTACCATTTTCTAGAAAGAAAGGCAACGAAATAAGTCATTGACTTTAGGAATAGAAAAACAATTAAAAGTATCAGATGCTGCTTTCCTCGTGTGAAAAGGCTTCGTAAGGTCAAGGAGATTAGCTTTCCAGGCTTTCTTTCGAAAGAGAAAGTCGACGGTAGGGAAAAACTGTTCGCGGAGACGTGACGTCAGCAAGGTCTTGGTTACCTATGAGGTGGGTGACATCACTCTTAAAGTCATGGTCATAATTCTGAGTGTGGGTGGTGTTTTGATGCTACAAGTATGAAGCTCCTAACCCTTTAGTATCTCTGTCTTTTGATTTATTATTATTATTATTATTATTATTATTATTATTATTATTATTATTGTATATACAGTATATGTGCAGTTAAAATTCTGATTAGCATTATGTTAGAATTTTAATGGGGGTATCCTTTATACAAAGAGCCACGCTGTTGCCAGGAGAATTTGTTTTACTTTTATTTGATATATTAAGCTATCTCTGGAAGCTTACCATATACCAATGTTCTCAAACCTTTGCTGGTGCCATAGCCTACATGGCATAATCTGAGGTCTGTAGTGATAATTCCCTAACGTAAGGAAAGAGACACGCTTAATTTCTCTATATTATTCAATTTTCCCTTTGTATTGGGCAGATTAAGCAGACTCAAGTCACTCGTTGGATAACCAGGTCATAACGACCTTGTTAATTTTCCCTTTGTATTGGGCAGATTAAGCAGACTCAAGTTACTCGTTGGATAACCAGGTCATAACGACCTTGTTAATTTTCCTTTTGTATTGGGCAGATTAAGCAGACTCAAGTCACTCGTTGGATAACCAGGTCATAACGACCTTGTTAATTTTCCCTTTGTATTGGGCAGATTAAGCAGACTCAAGTCACTCGTTGGATAACCAGGTCATAACGACCTTGTTAATTTTCCTTTTGTATTGGGCAGATTAAGCAGACTCAAGTCACTCGTTGGATAACCAGGTCATAACGACCTTGTTAATTTTCCCTCTGTATTGGGCAGATTAAGCAGACTCAAGTCACTCATTGGATAACCAGGTCATAACGACCTTGTTAATTTTCCTTTTGTATTGGGCAGATTAAGCAGACTCAAGTCACTCGTTGGATAACCAGGTCATAACGACCTTGTTAATTTTCCCTTTGTATTGGGCAGATTAAGCAGACTCAAGTCACTCGTTGGATAACCAGGTCATAACGACCTCGTTAATTTTACCTTCGTGTATTTATATAAAAGAAACATAACTGAACGATAGTGTCTGAAGTAATCTTTTCTATATTTCTAAAAGATTAATAATTATTTGAAAATTGGTTCTCCACATCCAAGTTGAAAATAGCTATTCGTTTAGTTTCATGATGTCATAGTCAAATAACAGAACCCTTTGTTTCATTTTAGTCTGTAAAGCTTGAAAGATTTTTGAAACAATGTCTGAGACTATTCAAATTTCGAAAAGGCTTATAAGAATACATAAAGGTGGTTTACTTGGCTGAGAATATGTTTATTCCTTTACTGGTGTGAATTTATTTATTGATTTATACATTTATAAGATTTTCTTTATTAGATAATACTACTGTCTTACCTAGTCTACGTTTTTCTCAATTTTAATACGAAACTTATAAGATTTAATAAAAATAAAGACAAAAGAACTTGGGAGGTACCCTCTTAATATCGTATTATCTAAAGCTTGAACATAGATGAACGTCCTTTAGATAAAAGCACTCAAGACTGACAGAACCTGTTGACCGTGCCTTTGAGTTTGAATAAGACATTGAAAGCTGAAGAAAAAATATATTCAGATAAATAAACGGCCAGAAGTCATGGCGAAAAATATTACTACCTACTCGAATTGTTAACTGTTTGGTATATATGTTACGTTAGGTTTTCTTTCTTTGAGGCTGAGCAGTTAACATTTAAACTAATTTAAAACCAGATTATTATTTTGACTCTTCCTATTCGGATTAGCTTTAATTCTAAAGTTTATCTTTGGCTACCTTTTAATACATGAATTCGGACGAAATTGTTTTTAAATGCGAGGTGAGTGAATAATAAGCAAGTAAATGAATAAGACGAACACTTTATGACTGGCGTTGCATGAACATGTTTATCCTTTGCTAAAGAAGGATATTTTTATGGCATCTGTCGGCTCTGTAGATGGCTTCGTTTAATATTCTTCATTAAAAAATTTACAGTAAGACATTTTTAAAATATTACAGGTAAAGTTGTGGGAGTGCAACAATATTATTGTCTTTTTACATACACATACACACACACATACATATCTTTTCTTTCTGAGCGGCGATACCTTAACATAGGAAGGTCTGTGTATCGCCATGATCGGCAAAGCTGTACTAGTCAGGGACATCCATACTAGGTTAGTTTGCTGTGAGTGATCAAACAAAAGTCTCCCACCATCATCAATCTACATTGGCCAGTGTAGTGATGAAACTGGCTAAACCCCAGACATGAATAAAGACGTCTGAGGCTTTTGTCCTGCAATGGAATATAAACGGCTGAATTTGTTGTTGTATATATGTTCATATATATATATATATATATATATATATATATATATATATATATACATGCATATATATACATGCATATATATATATATATATATATATATATATATATATATATATATATATATATATATATGTATGTATATGTATATCTTAGTATCCATGTTTTTTCATACTTTATTTTTACAGTTAGATATGCAGAATGTTTTTAAAGGTTCAAGGTCAAGTTTCTCATATTCCAAAGGCAATGATGGCAGGATTTTAAGCTAAGGTATTGTTCGTTGTCATTTGCTTAAATTTATTAATTCGTAGTTTTATATCACTACCATAAAAATGCCTTGAATTAAATCATTTAGTATTTGATAATCTTAAGCCAAGAGTGATTATATATATAATTTAGATAATAATTTTGCGTTTTGACTATTGAAATATTATAGTATTATGCAGTGCATGCTTTGTTTAAACCGGTTCCTTCTTGTAATATGTAAATGAGAATAATCAGCCCTGATTTTGTTTGAACTTTGGAGAGAGAGAGAGAGAGAGAGAGAGAGAGAGAGAGAGAGAGAGACTTCACATATTAGTTAAACTTAACCAAAAAGGGCAGTTTACAGAAAAAAAGGTAATAAAAGGTTTTGTAAGAACCAATTAAATCATACGTTCTTAAGACCAGAATAATCATTATTACTATTATACCCAAGCTGCACCTCTAGTTAGAAAATTGGAATAAGCCCAACAAGCCCAATGATGCTACTCTGCGGCCGTATTTATACTGTATATAGTGTTCTTGGCTCATTACTTTTCCTATTATATACTCATGACGTGGTTTAGCCTAGAAAACATGCCTGCTGCATAGGCAGATAATGTTACTCTCTCTGGCTCAGTTCCATCTCTTGAATATAGCTCTGGGTTTGCTAAATCCATTAATAAAGATGGCTAAAACTAATGCTTGGTGCAAATCATGGGACATAAAGTTAAACCCTAACAAAACTCACAAGTATGATTACGAGTAGGTCGAGGACAGTGGCTCCACAGCATCCAGATCTCTGCATTGATAATTTTTCTTTACTCTACAACTCCTTTAAAATTTTAGGGGATTCTTGATTGGAAATTAGCTTTTGAGAAACACGTTCGGTCTGTTTCTTTTTCAGTTGCACAAAAAAATTGGGTATGGATAAAGTCTTATAAGATTTCCAGTGATCAATCTATCCTAAAGTGCTTTAAATCTTTACCTCTGCTTTGTTTCGGGTATTGTTTTTGTCTGATCATCAGTTGCTGACTCTAGTGATTATTTGTTGGACAAGAACATGCAGGTAGTCTTTTATGCATGTTACATAATATTTTTCATAATTCTCCCTTAACTGCACTATCCAGTACGCAGTACTATAGTCCATTTCTTTTAGCCAGGCTTATTTGCACCGACTCGCAGCGGTGCCCTTTTAGCTCGGAAAAGTTTCCTGATCGCTGATTGGTTGGACAAGGTGATTCTAACCAATCAGCGACCAGGAAACTTTTCCGAGCTAAAAGGACACCGTTGCGAGTCGGTGCAAATCTGTCTCGCTAAAAGAAATGGACTATAGGTATGCGATTAATTTTAACAGTTATACATTCTCCATCAAAAGCCTCAATACTACACAAATATTCTAGAAGTTTTATTCCAGCTGTTTCTATGTTAAACAGTTGTCATTAGTCTCTTTTTAGTTTATATATGACAGATTAGTTTTAGCGTTGTTGCTGATATGAAAATATTTCATATTAATTATTCATTATTTCTCATGTAGTTAATTTATTTTCTTATTTCCTTTCGTTACTGGGCCAATTTTAAATGTTGAGCCCTTGGGCCTATAGCATCTCACTTTTCCAACTAGGGCCGTAGCTTAGCTAATTATGATAATAATAATAATGATAATAATATTATTATTATTATTATTATTATTATTATTATTATTATAATTATTATTATTGTATCGATTCAAGAAGTTCCTTAGAGGCCTTAAAAGTTATGCTCAAAAGAAATAAATTGTATTACAAATTGAAGAGCTCCTTAGTAAATTCCATACCCAAGGGGTGAATGTTGAAATTTCTTTGACTATATCCATATTGGGGTTATTAGTAATGAAAAGGTGGATGCTGTTGCAGAGTTAGCAATAAATCTACAACACTTTAACATTAAATTACCCCCTGCGGATTATATATCTTAAAGCATTTTATTGTAAGAAAATGGCAAACGATATTGAATTATCAATCTGAAAATAAAAGATTAAAACAAATAATACCAACCATTTCTTGGTGGGAATCATTAAGCCAGAGAACTATAGTCCATTTCTTTTAGCGAGTCATATTTGCACCGACTGGCAGCGGGGCCCTTTTAGCTCGGAAAAGTTTCCTGATCGCTGATTGGTTGGTCAAGATAATTCTAACCAATCAGCGACCAGGAAACTTTTCCGAGCTAAAAGAGCACCGTTGCGAGTCGGTGCAAATAATTTATGACTCGCTAAAAGAAATGGACTATAGGAGGACGTAGGTAATTTTTAAAAGTACTGAGTATTGGTCATACAAAATTGATCATGGCTTTTCATGTGCACACCTCACGAAACTCTCCTCACGTGCATTGAGCATGTCACTATTTTAATCATCCAACTTATATTTTATTAATGTAATGTTTTTAAAACGCGCGCACATTTATATTTGGGTCAAGAATCTTTATC
>NC_090732.1:119123854-119126354 GCF_036898095.1 Palaemon carinicauda
AATTTAACCAACTGTTAAGACTACGGCATGAGGTTATACACATTTTGAATGTTAACGTAAACAAATCATATATATTATATATACATAGATTCTGTGTAAATAAATATTTGAATAAATATTTTGTATACATGTATATAGTTTATAGATATTTACGTACACTTAACGCATACTCGCGTATATGTGTGTGTATAAAATAATCAAGATTGTAAACTTTACAGAAGCTATAATGAGAGCAACTCAATTGTTAAGAAAATAACCCTGTAGTAATAATTGACATTGCAAGTGAATGATCTGAAAAAGGGAATGACGGTATACCTGAGTAGCTGCAACAGGAATATTTCAAGAAATGCCTGAAAGAAGTAGCTATTCCATTACGTAAATGAAAGGGTAATACAGTTAATTGTATCATGTATAGTGGTTTTAGATCAGGTTATTAAGGTGTGATTGACAGGGTTCTAATTGAGAACGTCTGACAATAAATATTTTGATACAGATTGTGTATTTTCTATGAAACAGTTGAATAAAAAGAATATTAGAAATAGAAAGGAATGTGTGGTGTATGTCGTGGTGATAGTTTATTGAAATCATGGGTGTTTAAAATGAATAATGTATTGGTTTTGTGAAAGACACTAGAAAATTTCATTATGAATTCATTATACAATAAATTTAGAACTCCCACTTGAGGTAATAGAATAAAAAAATGTCATATACCCATTGCTGTTAAATATTTCCGTGGATGTAGTATTTGTGAATCCAAGGAACTGATTGGGAATGAGATATGATTGGAATATAGATTAACTGATGATTGCAGATCAATTTGTTAAATACTAATAGGGACGAGAACTTGCAGAAACTGGAGGAGTTTGAAAGTATAGATAAAATGTCGAATTTTAAAGTGATTGTTTACAAGAGAAAGGCTGTTCGTATAAATGAAAGTCAATAAAAAGTGAAAATTTCTCATAGCCTGAAACTGGAAAAATAGAAACTGTTGATTCATTCAAGATATGGGACTGATTATAATGGGTGATTGTAGGGTGTAATATAGCAATCGATAAAATCGTGAAGTTAGCAAGGTCCGTTGAATAGGTTCAAAATAAATTTCCAGTTTCTACAGAGGTACAGTAGAACATAGGACCGGGTAGTAGGTTGCCCTGGGCACCAGCCACCCGTTGAGATACTACCGCTTGAGAGTTATGGGGTCCTTTGACTGGCCAGACAGTACTACATTGGATCCTTCTCTCTGGTTACGGTTCACTTTCCCCTTGCCTACACATACACCGAATAGTCTAGCCTATTCTTTACATATTCCCCTATGTCCTCATACACCTTAAAACACTGAGATTACCAAACAATTCATCTTCACCCAAGAGGTTAACTACTGCATTGTTATTGTTCAGTTGCTACTTTCCTCTTGGTAAGGATAGAAGAGACTCTTTAGCTATGGTGAGTAGCTCTTCTAGGAGAAGGACACTCCAAAATCAAACCATTGTTCTCTAGTCTTGGGTAGTGCCATAGCCTCTGTACCATGGTCTTCCACTGTCTTGGGTTAGATTTCTTTCAGTCCAGCCGTTTTCAGTAAAAATCGTTCAAATTTGGTTAAAAGCACCAAATTTTTGCACAAAGTTAGCTTGAGATGTACTTTTTGAAATGTGATAGAGACCCATTTGATATCTTACCAATATGGCCGCTTTTTTCAAGATGGCCGCCTAAAATCTGGAAAATGCTGCTATTTTAAGGATTTTCATCGTATAGTCACAATTTTGGAGTCTAAACCTATATTTTCAAGGATGTTCTAAACATTAAAAGCAAATGTGGGCACATAAGACAAATATTTAAGGAGCAGATGGCCTTTTTGTTACAGAAATTGCCTACAAAAATATTAAACCGGCTGTAATCATATTTGTTCCGTAATTTAACGCAAAGTAAAGAATGGGTGCTACTATAGAGTGAGGTCTACCACCATATGTCGCCTATCTAGGTGGAGGGTGAGGTCTACCGCGTGACCAGCGTCCCAGAGGACCGCACCTAACCATCGAATATGTGAACTGCCCAAATCCATCAAAAACGTGACCTGTCCATAGAAAAGGAAGCAAATGGAGCTCCTAAATCAGTTTTTCCCTCGGCCTAAAAGAGATATCAATTGAGCGATCGTGGTTGGACGCTGGTTGGACGCTAAAACGATAATTCTGAAGAGAATGCGAGGTGTTGGTCATCAGCTGTTCCAGTCTCATCTTGATAATTTTTGCTGGAAGGTGATGAGAAAAAAATCCAATGATCTATTTGTGTCATTCTTAGAAGATTGTGCGAAGTGTGTATCGCTAGATTAACCTGTTTGATGGAAGAAGAGTGTATCGCTATAATAAATGTATGGAAATATATGATAACCTGTTTGATGTACGAAGAGTGTATCGCTAGAATAAATGTATGGAAATATATGATAGCATGTCTGATGTACGAAGAGTGTATCGCTAGAATAAATGTATGGAAATATATGATAACA
>NC_090732.1:119128854-119136354 GCF_036898095.1 Palaemon carinicauda
CCAAACGTGACCCACTTAATAAGATGCTCTTATGACATGCTGGTAGAGAGCAGCAGAAGTTGGTGGTATGAGATCAATAGACCTGCCCTTCCTGGTGAAGAGATCTTTTCTCGATTCATAAGCTGGTGTGGCAGATGTCATAAAGCAGAACAACAAATTTCTCAAGGTTTGCCATGTGCTGGTCAATTCTCTCCAGTGTTGGTACATTCCCAAGGTCTGTAAACACCTTGGTTACACTTTCACATATTTGCCACGTCTCCCAAGAAGATTTCTTCCCTTTAACAGCAAAAGAGGATGTGTTGTCACACTCGCTGAAGGCATGAAACAGGCAGAGCTCGACACCTTGGACCTAGAGAACCAGCTATGGTGTGTACAGGGATATATTTAAAGTTGTCCCCAACCCCAAAGCTGATCCACAGTTCACTTGCCTAAATTGGAAGACACCATGCTCTAGCTAACACTACTACATCAATGTCCACAGTTCTGGTCATGATCCTCTCACAACCATGTTGAACAGCATCTTTTGCATGGAGAAGAAGCCTTGTGTCTGCTTCCTCATGGGAGCACGGAGATATTTGATCAATACTATCCCTCTGGGGGTTGCAAAGGACCAATTCTCCTTTTGTGGACATAATTTGCTTGCCCTCTGGACAGCTGACAGTAGTACATTGATCCGCTAGAAAACTGAAGAGCTCGGCTTTGTTTGCATCACACCGCAAGAAAGCCTTCCAGTTGCCAGGAACAGGAGTGTTAGTCTTTACTTTTCTGCGGTTCCCCTCTCCTCTGAGACTCCTAGCAGTCGCCTTCAGATTGTCTTGGAAGTACTGATCAAAGATAATATCAACTCTTCTTGCTGACTCCAGTTGACGCTTTACATGTGGTACAAATACCTGGTCAGCATACTCTTGAAATGTTCTTGATGCACCTGGGTTAAGCATATTAACAATGTCAGCCCCATGTACTGTAGAAGAACTGCAACAGTATCAGGCTTGGTCTTGATTGTGGTACTATGCTGTGTAAGGAATGGGAGAAGATCAGCTTTGGTCGCATGTTGAAGTTTTCCACCCTGTGACAATGATGGTGGACTGGACTGATTCTCATGGCAGAAAAACTCATTAATAACCTCATCTCTCACTTGGCAAGACACATACAGTTTAGAGAAAAGAGAACAGTCTTAATTCAATGATGCAATATGTTGCTTCTCCTTTGACACATTGTGGGTAGGCTGGCTGCTGAATAGAGGACATTTGTTCCTTTTGGTAGGGTCTGTCAGACTTTTGGTTCTGTCATCTAGCCTTTCCTTCACAAAATCACTA
This sequence comes from Palaemon carinicauda, assembly GCF_036898095.1. Lineage (NCBI taxonomy): Eukaryota > Metazoa > Arthropoda > Malacostraca > Decapoda > Palaemonidae > Palaemon > Palaemon carinicauda. The sequence continues at coordinate 119,130,171 of NC_090732.1, forward strand.
AATTGTTCATTTCCCACCCTTTTGATATGCCTTACGGTTTCTATAATCTCTTTGTCTACAACATCCTGGGTGCCTAATACAAGAAGATCAGATGAATCTTCCATGAATGGATTTCCCTTGTCTTCTAATGTATCACACAAGGATTTGACTTGCTTTCTGTATGTTGTCTGTACCCCCTGTTGAGCTTCATGGTGTCTTTGATCTGAATGCTTTTCCGCCTGTCCCCAGAGTCCTTCCACCACAGTTTTAAACTCATTCACAACTCTTGACACTTATGGCCCAGCCACCATCCATCTTTGGAGTTGTGCATTGTTTTCAGTTATCCCACAGCACCACCATCTCCTTTAATCTGTTTGTTGTTCTGTTCGTGAGCTTGGTCTAATGGGATGCCGGAAAATGAGTGTTGTGTTTTGTTAACAACAAACTTTCCCTCTGAGAATTCAGCAGCAACCTCAGGATGCATCTAATCTAGGGAAGCCACATCTCTAATATGCACTGCAACCTAACGAGCATAATTTGGGTGGTCAAGGGTAAAGAACCATGGGGCCAGCTTTGTGAGTGCAGCCATGTACAGATTGAAGTTGCCTTGTCGCAGTAATTGGAGGAACATCATCAAAGCTAGTTCTAGGTCAAGTGTGATGGACCAGAAGTTAAACATAGGAACTGCATTTTCCATTTTCACACTCCATTGCTCAAAGCTTAGAGGATCTGTGGTGTAGTCTTCTGTTTGGTGACGCTTGTAGGCTCTATCCATGAGAATGTACAAGCTCCCTGAGGTCGCCTGGTGGGCATGCCTCGTTCTCATTATATGTGCAGCCTTCAGGAAGGAATCTGCAGTACCTTGTGAGGCTATCTCTGCCTGCACAAGGGTGTTGGTCCATCCAGTTCCTTTCAGCCAGTCTCCAAGAACTTTGAGAAAGGCCAGCTCAATGTGTAAGCCACCGAACATCACTACAACTTGGTTCTCACCGTGAATGTTGGGGTATTACCATTAGAGTTGTTTGGCAATAGCATACAGTGGCTGATCGCAGGTAACTACAGGGATCTGAACAGGATTCAGAAAATCTACTGCATTCTTCACAACTTTCATATTATGGGCAATCATGGCACTTGACTTAGCCTCCTCATAGAACAGTGGAAGCAATGAGCTGATGTCAGAAGGAGCAGGCTGTTCTGTGTGGACCTGATCAGCATGGTATGCAGCCCAGGATGTCTTTAGGTCTGTTGATGACTCCGCTTTAATCTCTTCTTTCACGTTTCAACCACCTGCAAAATGATTGTATAACAAACAAAATGGTTGGCACTGAAGAATTGTAAGAATTGAGACAGATAACAACAACATTTAGAGCAATTTTTCAGTATATTTGACTTATTTCAGAATTTAAATGGGCATTTGCTGGTAAAATATTGTTCTCCTGTAATTATCTTTATTCTCATTGTTTAGAACATCCTTGAAAATATAGGTTAAGACTCCAAAAACTGTAACTATATGATGAAAATCGTTCGACTAGCATTTTCCTGAATTTTGGCGGTCATCTTGAGAAAAGCGGCCATATTGGAAATATATCAAATGGGTCTCTATCACATTTCAAAAGGTATATCAAAAGCTAACTTTGTGCAAAATTCGGTGCTTTTAACCAAATGTGAACGATTCCTTCATATTTTTACCGAAAACGGCTGGACTATTTTGCTTGAGGGTACACTCAAGCACACTATACTATCTTATTTCTCTTTTTCTTGTTTTGTCAAGTGTTTATAGTTTATATAGGAAATGTTTATTTTAATGTTGTTACTGTTCTTAAAATATATTTTTTGCTTGTTTCCTTTCCTTACTGAGCTATTTTCCCTGTTGAGGCCCCTGTGCATATAGCATCCTGCTTTTCCAACTAGCAAGAAATAATAATAATAATAATTAACACAATATCTTGACAGCTTTTTTTCCTGGAAATAAAGTGAAAACGTTGATTTTGTACGAACAAGAGAAAATTTAAAATTTTTAGTTTCTTGGTTTCATTCCTTTAAATATCATTTTCATATTTCTATGTATCTCTTTTAAATTAGCTTTTTTCAATTTTATATTGGTGAATCAAGCTTCTATTTTATCACTGTACAATCAATCCTATTTGTATGTAGTCTATACTCTTAATCATTACAGAATCAATGTGTATTGATTTCTCCACTCATGCATGTTATCAACTTCTCTATGGGGGATGTTAAAAGTTGTCTTTAGTCAGATCTATCATTGAACTTGCCAGAATTCAAAATTGTCTTCTTCATTTCTTTTTTCCATTCTATATCTTCGCATAGCATTCTCAAAACGAGTTGTATCCGTTCTTATATGGCCATATAGATCCCCGAAAATGATACTCTCTTCCAAAACTACCACTGTTCTTCTTGTCTTCCTGATTGGGGCTTTTAGACCGAAAACACCATTCTCTTTCCACAAAATCATCAAAATCTTCATTATTCTTTCTAATACATCTTTAACCAATTTCCTCCTTGGCCAGTTTATTATTATCATTACTAACCATGCTACAACCCTAGTTGGAAAAGCAGGATACTATAAGCCCAAGGGATCCAACAAGGAAAAATAGCTTAGTGGGGAAAGGAAATAAGGAAATAGATAAACTGTATGAGAAATATTGAATAATTAACATAGAATATTATAAGAACAGTAACAAAAAAACAGAATTATGTCAGCCTGATCAACATTATAACACTTGCTGCAAGTTCGAAGAATGTGAAGGATGGTCTGAATTATGAAAAATCTAATGCAACATATATAACTAACTAATCGAACGACGTTGCCAGAGATTAATATCAAGATCTAGAATAAGAAATTAAATACACCGTAAGTTCCTGTTCAACAAATTAAAATAAGAATCTGCAGCTGAAGACTAGACTGGAGAACAATACTCGAAACAAGGTAGAATGAAAAAATTAAAACACCTCTTCAGAATCGATTGATCACCGAAAATCTTACATAAGTCTTATGCCCATTCCATTTTGCTTTTTGTCTACCCTTCCACCCTTTTGAATTAGCTCTGAACTCAATACATATCCACACTTCTTATCAGCATTTCCACACCTTCCCTATTGTTTTTCACCATCGCTTGTATATTTATAGTTCCTAACTTTTAGGAAATTTGTTCCTACATTTATAGTTCCCTCCTTTAGGAAGCCCACCGTATTTTTCTTTACCTTGGAGAATCTTAACAACACTCCCATCTTGAAGAACATTTTAGTTTTTTATTATAATAACAGTTATTAAAAAAAATCCCGATCAGTAATGGAAAATATAGTTTTATGCAACTCATTTCAAACCAGGTGACGACGTTTTAGCTCCTTTTTCTTCTAATGTTCCACAATTTCTATTCAAGACCAAATGTTTAAGTTACGACAATGGCAGTTCTGAAAAAATTAATGACTCTACTTTAGTTATCTTAGTGATCAGAGGATAGAGTAATTAAGGCAACTATCAAATAGTGAAAGATCGTCACTGATAGTAAAATGCAGATCACATCAAGGTCTTCTTAAGATTACAAATCTCCGACTTCAACCCGTGCATCGTTTTTCGGAATTATTCCCTGGTAATAAATGTCTTCAGAAGGAATGGTAATTGACCCCATCTCCAGTTGATATGTCCGATTGGGAGATTTTACCTGTTCGTCTAATGATGCTCGACTATCTTCTTTGGCTACCTTCGAAAGCTCTTTTAGAAGCCAGATTTTGAGGCACAAGCTGAAAGGGTCCTTATATTCATCCTATTTAATCAGGGTTTCATGAATTCCTGCTCTAAGATTACATTCAAGTTTTATAAATACATGGTTTTATACTGTAGCTTCGAAAAATTCCCCTCCTTTTGAAAACAAAAAATCCCACGTGTATGAGTATATACATATATCTATCTATTCTATCTATTTACCAAGGCACTTCCCCCAATTTTGGGGGATAGTTGACATCAAACAAATGAACAAAAGGGGACCTTTCCTCTCTCCGCTCCTCCCAGCCTGACTAGGGATTCAGCCAAGTTTGGCTGATACTGCTAGGGTGCCACAGGCCACCCTCCCCCGTTATCCACCACAGATGGAGTTGTATGGATAGTGATATATACGTATGTTGTATTTATCTCCGTACCAGTTACTTTCTCTATTGTAACATTATAACAACAAAGTGATAACAATATCATCATCCTCTATTACAAATTTTATATCTACCGTTTTGCAATATATAATGAAATCATACACCATGTCACTTTAGATTCATAGAATTTTACCCATCACATTTATTTTGGGGTGGCCGATGTGGTAACGTCCCTGACTGGTGAACCCCAGGCCCTCTCAAACACGTTAGTTTCTTTGGTCGCTCCAACCTCACCATCCTTGTGAGCTAAGGATGGGGGCTTTGGGGCAGCCTATAAGTCTATCTGCTAAACCATCAGCAGCCATTGCCTGGCCCTCCTTGGTCCTAGCTTGAGTGGAGAGGGGCCTTGGGCGCTGATCATATGTATATATGGTCAGTCTATAGGGCATTGTTCTGCTTGATAGGGCAATGTCAATGACCTTTGCCTCTGCCATGCATGAGCGGCCTTTCAACCTTTAAACATATCTAAATTTCCTCACAAGCAGTAATGCTGTAAGAATATTAATAGCCTTTTGCTTTCGGAAGTCGACTGGCTTTCATGTCTTCTTGATATAGCTGTGTATAGGAGAGACTTTTGAAATATTCGTATTGGGAGAAATGATGGCATGTCATCGTTAAAAAGGCAGCGTTGCCCTGACAACTTAATAGCCTTACTTCATTGATGTAAATTTCCATATTGAATTTGGATGTTATTGCGTTGGCAATCTATTTATTGAGTATTTTTCATGATGTAACACATAATAGGAAAATAAACCCTCAAACATAGCCTCTGTACCATGGTCTTCTACTCTTGGGGTAGAGTTCTCTTGCTTGATGGTACAATGAGGCACACTATTTTATCTTATTTCGCTTCCTCTTGTTTTGTTTTTTTTAATTTTTATAGTTTATATATGAAAGATCTATCAATATTGTTGTTCTCTAAATATTTTATTTTAATTGTTCATTACTTCTCTTGTAGTTTGTTCATTTCCTTGTTTCAATTCCTCACTGGGCTATTTTTTCCTTGTCGGATGCCTTGAGCTTATAGCATTCTGCTTTTTCAATTAGTGTGGTAGCTTAATCTGTAATAATAATAATAATAATAATAATAATAATAATAATAATAATAATAATAATAATAACCTCTCATCCTTTCATTTCTTTGTTACAATATGTAGGGAGATCCCAATTTTCTCCAAATTCAAATATATAAATTTATAGACGTCAACGCCGTTTAATAGTTCATAGTTGTAGAGACATTTAGATTTTGTTTTGCTTTATTAATAGAAAGTGTAAATGCCATGATGATAGTTGTTCTACGCCAAGTCAATGTATACCTCAAGGACTTGAAAATATACAAGATTTTCAATAGACTTTTGAATGAGGAAGGGTGTAGTTTTTTATCGTAAAAATACAATGGAAATGGAGTCTTTATTTAATGTTAATATTTAATGAATGATGAAAATATCATTGAATTTTTCAAGACTATACATGCTATGCTAGTTCCACCCCGGACTCTTATGGAAATACATCTGAGAAAATTACACGATATTTATATTCCCTTTTGCAAAAACATTACGTTGAATAACAATTGACGTGAGTCACGTTCTGGCTCTCTTTTATATACCATCTTGGGTTACCGTTATCCAATCGCTATTAGTTCGCAAATTATACGCTATATATTTCAAATGCATTCTTATAATTTGTATTATGGGTGTATTAGGTACGCTATACATTCGGTAGACCTATACATACACAATACATACGCTCCCATTCCGTTACCAACATGCACTTACTCGTGAGTTGAGGATAAAGGCCGAACACAGCGAATAACAATGGATGAATTGCGTATGAATTACAAAAGTATCGAGTATGAAATACGAATGTATTACGAACTCCCATCGACAGCCAAAATTTGAGCAGTTCAAAATCCTGGAAGCGGACGAAACACCCAGTGCGAATTTCTCTAGCCATTCTATCGCAATTCACCCGCAAGTCCTGTAGGACACGGTCTTTAGGGCAGATAGTAAGTGTTTCTGCAGGACACGAGACCGAAATTAAA
>NC_090732.1:119143854-119156354 GCF_036898095.1 Palaemon carinicauda
GAGATATGTCTGTAAATATTTTAGATAGTAATCATTTAGATATTTTACATAAATTTGATACCGTTACTGATTTAACACATGATTAAATTTGATGTCATTCGAATTTTCTATGTGAATTACCCTGTTCAGAAAAAATTATTAATAATAGGCCTGCTCAAAATTCATTTTCATATTTTCACCGAAACGTACAATACATGCTACCGTTAGCAGGCCGCCATACTTACGAAATTCGTACACATGTGAATGTACAGGATCGAGTCACGATCGTGATTTGCATTTCATCGCTGTGGTATGCTGTCTGCATTCATTTCCATATGTGTACCTGCCTTCTTTGTAGAATTTGCATATATTTGTTTCTTTACCACGTTTTCTGTTGACCAAATTTCACGGTTTGTTTGGAGGAATCCACTTGCCCGTCCTTTTTACAGAATCCATTTCTGAAGTAGGCCTATATGCATAATCTTCTGGGACTTTCTTCTGATACTTCTGGGCTAGTCCTGTTCAGAACATCCAGTGTTTCGTTTTATTGTTGGTTATGGTACTCTCACCTCTTCTGCCTCTGTTCTCTCTTTACTGATGGATCTTTCGTCTGATAGATCAATCTGGTTTGTCTATATTTCCTGCTTTGTCTATCGTTAATAATTCTCTGTTGAGAACTTTCAGATCCTCGATCATGGACCAATGGCTCCCTACCGTTTTTCTTTGTCGTGCAAATTAGCCTAAGCCATTTTCTAATCTTTCTAGTTACGGCATTCTTCCTTGACCCTCTTTATTTCTTCATCTTTGGCTTTGATCTAATTGATATTATTCTTACATTAGCGTATTTAAAGTTTCTATACATGTCTGAGACACGTGTGATTTTGTCTGCTCAGTTTTTGCTGCTTCTCCTTTCATCCTGAGCAACTTGCACATAGGTAGATTAGCCTTCCATTTTTTTTCTTTTGTGGGGGGGGGGGTGCCCTATTTTGATGGTCCTAAGTAGAGATTTAAGGACAAAAGGCTTAAATTATCAGTTATCACATATATAAATAATAAAATAATGGATATAAATGAATTTGATAAATATATCATTTACTTCAATTTAGTTAGAATTCCAATATTGAGCGTTTGATAATTAAAAAGAAAAATACATAATAATTTGACGTATCAAAATATTATGATTTTTTTTGATGAGTCGTGAGCGTGCAGTAATTAAGCTAAGTTTAGTGCCTCTGGAAGACCCCTTTTAAAGTTTAATTTTTTTGGTGCCAACCATTATTCTTTAGATCAATGTTATTTATAAATAATAGTAGAATAAGTATCTTGGCCTTTTACAGTACTAAGAATTCATAGTTTTGGAGATTTGTCCCTTGACAGTATTACCAGATCTAGCTTAACTATAATGCTTGTAGCATAATCTGAAGGGTAAAACATAGGTTAGCATAATCATAGATTTAGAAAATCTAGGTTTTTTACCAGTTTGCGTATGTCTATTTGTCTCATATATACATATTTGGCGTAATTGGAGAAAATTTAGATAAATTATGGTAAAATGTAAAAAGAGTAGCAAATAAAACTCGCTAAAAAATAGACGTCTCAAGAATTTCAACTATTCTGCGTGCATACTTTACGACTAATGATTGCAGCCGTTCTTTAAACGTATCGAGAGCCTCCCAAGAGGGAGTCCTTACCTGAACATGAAATAGACTGACAGACTGGCAAGCCAGTTGCATTCGCCCGTCAACGCCTTCTCCTGTCATTGACTGGCGGTGGTGTTAAATTTTCTAGGTTCCTTAAAGAAGACTGTCCACAAACCAATGAGATTTTTGAACGCCTTCTGAACTGTTTGGTGCCGTTACAAAAACGGCTTCCGCCAAACGATCCCTCTGCTGGAGGCGTTTGTCTTCCCATTTTCATCCTGCAAGTGTAGTAGGAAGTGATGCTAGTGCAACATCTACTTTTGAAATTTCCTCATATCTTTATATCATTTTATTTCTCATGTAAATATTTTATACTAATAGTTCATTATATTTCATGTAGTTTATTGATTTCCTTATTTCATTTCCTCACTGGGCTATTTTTTTTCGCAGCTGGAACTGTTAAGCTTGTATCATCATTCTTTATCTTAACTACTACTACTACTACTACTACTACTACTACTAATAATAATAATAATTACAGGGGCACTCAGTAGAGCGCAGACCTCGCCATGGCAGCTTATTTCTCGACCTTTTGCTCGGCCGTGACCTTCATCATTTCCAGCTTTTATTCATTTAAAGGACCAGCCACCCCTTGAGGTCCTACTGCTAGAGAGTTAGTGGGTCCTTTAATTGGCCAGGTACTACTACATAGGATTCCTCTCTCTGGTTACGGCCAAATGTTCTTTTGCGTACGCTTATACCGAATAGTCAGTCCTATTCATTCCACATTCGTCTCTGCCCTTATACACCTGACAATACTAAGATTTCCTAACAATTCTTCTTCGTCCAAAGGGTTAACTACTGCATTATAATTCGTAAGTGTCTACTTTACTCTTGGTAAGGGTAGATGGGACTCTTTAGCCATGGTAAGCAGCACTCCTAGAAGGACACTCCAAAATCAAGCTATTGTTCTCTAGTCTAAGATAGTGCCATAGCCTCTGTGCCATGGTCTTTCACTGTCTTGGCAGTTGGGGTAGAGTTTTCATGCTTGAGGGTACACTCGGGCACACTATTCTATCTTATTTCACCGCTTGTTTTTCAAGTATTTATAGTTTATATATATATATATATATATATATATATATATATATATATATATATATATATATATATATATATATATATATATATATATATATGTATGTATATATATATATATATATATATATATATATATATATGTATATATATATGTATATATATATATATATATATATATATATATATATATATATATATATATATATATATATATATATATATAAAGATTTATTTTAATGTTGCTACTGCTCTTAAAATATTTTATTTTAATTGTTTATTACTTCCCTTGTAGTTTATTTCCTTACTTCCTTTCCTTACTGGGTTATATTTCCCTGTTGGAGCCCTTGGGATTATAACATCGAGCTTTCACAACTAGGGCTGTAGCTTAGCTAGTAATAATGATAGTATGTGGAAAATTATGGTCTTTAAATATAATTATTTAAAGGACCTAGAGGAATACCAAAGTAGTACTGCTTTAAGCGCGGTCAGAAGGCAACAGAACGCCTTTCCACCATCAGAATAACAGTTATCAAAAGAGATTTATAGAGGACAAAAAGGAAATGATAGCCAACCCTAAAGCCTTCCTTCGCAAAGAGGGATTTATTACAACTGTTATGTACAGAATGAATGATAGGGGAATTTATCAGTTATGTTTCAACTGTAGATAACTCTTTTTGTTAAATATTTAACTGTGGTATAATCTATAGAAAAAAATAATAAAGTGAAATGTATAAAAATTTATTATCCATTAAATTACGGCCCAACCAGTATCATATTCATATATTTGAAGGCAAAAACTCATAATATAATGGAACTTTAATTTCCGTGATGAAAATTTGGAAATTATACATATAGAATATCAAAATAAATTTTACTATGTGCATCAAAAAATTAGAATAAATAGATTACATGACAAGCTAATTCTGAATTATCATGAAGTAAATCAACTGAAAAATAATAACGAAACGTTTATAAAGTATAATTATCTTTTACACTGAACATTGCTTAGCAAAATATTTCCCAATAGAATACTTATCTTGACTGTTTTTTTTTTCTTTTTTGCCACAGCAGGTCTATAATGGCAATGTGCAGCTCCCACACTATTAGAGGTTTATATACATCCGACTGTTAATGGCCTCTCTTGAGTAGCTTCATTGTTTTGGGTCCTTTGATAATGGTATGACATTAATCAACTTGTTCAAGATAATACTGTGAGGAAGTAAATGAAAATGGGAAGGATAAAAGTTTATTTGATAATGAACTTATAAACATGATAATATTATTTAGTATTTAGGACTGGGAGAAACAAAAATATCCAGTGAAATCTTCTTTAAGTGAAATTGGACATGAAATTACTGTATGGGTAACGTTGTCATTTATTAATAATTCCTGTAAATCTTGGGCAGTTTTTTAGGCGCCATGCTTCCAGCACTAGAGGTTATTTGACCTATCTTTTGAGGCGCCTTGCCTCTAACATTAGAGGCTTTTTGACCTCTTATTCTAAGCTGCCATACTTCTAGAACGAGGGACTCATTTACTTATATTGAAAGGTGCCCTGCCTTTAGCACCTCTTTGACTCCCAATTTGAGGTGCCCTAAAACCTCTACCATCTCTTTGGCCCATATTTTGAGGTGCCTTACAGTATCTATAGCATTAGAGGCTCTTTGACTTCTATTTTGAGATGCCTTACATCTACCACTAGAGAGTCTTTGAGATCTGTTTTGAGATATCGTACTTCTAGAATTAGAGGCTCTTTAACCTTTATTTTGAGGTGCCATAACTACTATAGTCAATTTTTTTTACTAGACAGATTTGCACCGACTCGCAGCGGTGCTCTTTTCTCTCGGAAAAGTTTCCTGATTGCTGATTGGTTGGACAAGATAATTCTAATCAATCGGCGATCAGGAAACTTTTCCGAGCTAAAAGGGCACCGCTGCGAGTTGGTGCAAATGTGCTTCATTAAAAGAAATTGACTACAGCATTAGATGTTCTTTGACCTCTATTTTGAGGCACCCTACCTTTAGTATTAGAGGCTCTTTAACCCATATTTTTAGGTGCCCTACTTCTGATACTAGGGCCTCTTTGGATTATATTTTGACCCCTAATTTGAGGTGCCTTACCTATAGCATTGGAAGCTCTTTAACCTCTATTCTGAGGAGCCATACTTCAAGCATTAGAGATTCTTTGACCTCTATTTTGAGGCACCTTACCATTAGCATAAGAGGGTCTTTGACCTCTATTTTGCGGTGCCATATTTTAGTACGAAGGCATTTTTGTCTAATTTGACATGCCATACTTTTAGCATTAAAGGGTCTTTGGCTTCTATTTTGAGGTGTCGTACTTCTGGCATTAGAGTTTCTTTGATCTCAATTTTAAGGGGCCATACTTCTAGCTTTTAGAGTTTTTACCTCTAGTTTCATGCAAGGGGACAGTGAAATTGCCCTGTCAAACAGAAAAATGCCCCAGAGACTTAAAATTTATACATATGATTTGCGCCCAAAGCCCCTCCACCCAAGCTAGGACTAAGGACAGGTAGGGAATTGCTGCTGATGACTCATAAGATAGACCTATAGACTCCCCCAAACCCCCATCCCTAGCTCTCAAGGATGGTGAGGTTGCAGACTCTAAAGAAACTAATGAGTTTGAGTGGGATTTGAACCCCAGTGGGACGATCACACTAGGCAAGGACGTTACCAACAGGCCACCACACCCCTAGAGGTTCTTTAACCTACTTACAGCATTAAAGTTTCTTTGACCTCTATTTTGAGGCACCTTAACTCTAGCACTAGAGTATCTTTGACCTCTATTTAGAGGCACCTTACCTCTAGCTTTAGAGGTTATTTGACCTCTATCTTTAGGTACCATACTTTTATCATTAGAAGTTCTTTGACTTTTATATTGAGGTGCTATACTTCTATCATTAGATGTTCTTTTATCGCTATTCCGAGGTGTGTTACCTCTAGCATTAGAAGCTCTTCGACCTCTATTTTGAGGTGTCATACTGCTAACATTAGAGGCTCTTTTACATCCATTCATAGGTACCGTACCTTTAGCACTATAGGCTCTTTGACCTCTATTTTGAGGTGCCTTACCTTTAGCATTAGAGGCTCTTTGACCGCTATTTTGAGATGCCTTTTCTCAAGCATTAGAGGCTCTTTGTCCTCTATTTTGAGGTATCATACTTGTATCATTAGCTCTTTTACTTCAATTTTGAGGTGCCATACTTTTAGCATAGGGGCTACTTTTACCCCCTATTTTGAAGTGCCATACTTCTACCATTAGAAGTTCTTTTACCTCTATTTCTAGCTGCCGTACTTTTATGATTAGAGATTCCTCGATCTCTAGGATTAGACGCTCTTTTACCTCTATTTTCATGTGTCATACTTCTATTATTAAAGGTTCTTTGACCTCAATTTTGAGGTAACATAATTCTAAAATTGGAGGTTCTTTGAACTCTGTTTTGATGGGGCGTATTTCTAGCATTGGGGGCTCTTTAATCTCTATTTTCAGGTACCATACTTCTAGCATAAGACTTTTTTTACCTCTATTTCGAGGTGCTATATTTCTCGCAATATGTTTCTCTGACCTCTATTTTGAGGTATCAAACACTAGCAATAGAGGTTTCTTTACCTCTATTTTAAGGTGCCTTACATCTAGCATTAAATACTCTTTTACCTTTATTTCTAGGTTGCATACTTCTAGCATTAGAGGTTCTTTGACCTCTATTTTGAGCTATTATATACCTAGCATTAGAGGCTCTTTGGCTTGTATTTGGAGGTGTAATGATTCTAGCATTAGTGGTTCTTTAACCTCTATTTTGAGGTGTTATGATACTAGCAATAGAAGGTCTTTGACCTCTATTTTGAGGTGTTATGATTCTAGCATTAGAAGGTCTTTGACCTCTATTTTGAGGTGTTATACATCTACCATTAGTGGTTCTTTGACCTCTTTTTTGAGGTTATATTTCTAGCATTAATGGTTCTTTGACCTCTTTTGAGGTGTTATACTTCTAGCGTTAGTGGTTCTTTGACCTCCTTTCTGAGGTGTTATATTTCTAGCATTAGAGGTTCTTTGACCTCTATTTTGAGGTGTTATAATTTCAGCATTAGAGGTTCTTTTACTTTTATTTTCGGGTTTCACACTTCTACCATTAGAGGTTCTTTGACCTTTATTTTCAGGTGTTTTACTGCTAGTATTAGAATTATTTTTACCCCTATTTTGAGGTGTTATGATTCTAGTATAAGAGATTTCTATTTGAAGGTATATACCTCTAGTTTTAGAGGCTATTTTACCTCTATTTTGAGGTGACTCTTCGTTTAAAGGCTCTTCGTTGCTGTTTTCTTCTGTCTTTTCTAGTTTTTCACGATATTCGTTCCTTAGTTCGTCTCTTTCCTTCGAGATTTGAAGAGTGATTTCAGTGCCATGTGTCGTTTTTTCGTCAGATTTGTTAGAGGAATCGGTGGCATTCATGTCTTTACCCATCGCTCTGTTCACTGCTTACGCCGTCATGCCAAAGTAAACGACGAGGAACACATTATATTTACCAATGCCATCCGGATATGTCCTTTCTTCAAAGTCGAATATTATGGCAATCCTGCTGAAGAATCACACCTCGCTCACCACTCTGTTGAAGCATTCTGCCTCCGTCCTCATTTCAAAGCCTCGTAGTTTTTCCGTCTCCAATAATAGGACATCGTCAAAAAAGCCCAGGGAAAGGATACATCAAGGCGTGTACATTATGATCTTTAAAGCTCGGCGACTTCAACAGCAACCACCAAAACCTTCATTAGATTAAGGTGTTCCGAAAAGTCCCCTGATCTTGCAGTTGTAACACAATTCTCACAGTCATCTCCCTGTTCCGCCAGAACGCGTGTTCTGTGAGTCAAGGAAAATCATCCTCCTTTGTCTTAATACCTTAGTTGGTTGCAAGCTTTATTTAAAAAAAAAAAAAGTAGATCACATCTTCAGAGGTCATCTTGAGCTCGGAGCCGTTCAGAACTGCTCCGGGAAGATTCTATTATGGAGTTATGCAGAACTCCATGCTAAGTCTACGGTTGTGTCTTCGGAAGCCTTTTGGAGATCCTGGAAAATATTTTTCATGTGCGGTTCAGGCAGCTCCGGTAAGATTCTGTTTTGGAGTCATTCAGGACTCGTTAAGTGTACGGCTATTTCTTCTGAAGCCATCTGGAGATCCGGGAAAGTTTTCTTCCGACGCCGTTCAAAGATTTTGTTCTGGAATAATTCAGAACTCCAAGCTAAGTTTATGGCTATTTCTTCTGAAACCATATGAAGATCCGGGAAGATTTTCTTCCGAAGTTGTTTATGACTCGCGAAAGATTCTTTTCTTCTCTTGTTTCAATAGGCCCTAGTAACATCATCATCATCATCATCATCATCATAATGATAATAAACTACGTGATTTCATTTATGAATTTGAGTCAGAAAGTTTGGAAGTCGTTTAACGCTTGGCTTTGCAGATTGAAGGAAAAGTTTAAGAGACAGGATAGGAAGATGAAAAGACAATTACTATAATTTATTACTTTTTTAACAAAGTAACTGCCACAGCGCACTCGGCGATCGAACACGGGTGATGGGTAATTGAGGATTATAACAAACTGCATTGAAATAACAAGGTTTCGAATGAAACTTTCAGGTTTGGGATTTAAAACAATCCTTTTCCGGTACGAATCGATATCAGAGCCGTTCGAAACATAGAAAATGTGTCTCGGAAAACCATATTTCATGAGTACTTTTTCTGAAGAATTCCTTCTTGATATTGATCAATAATGTGTTATTCTCCTGATTTTTTCAATGGAATTATTACTTTCTAGATTTTTTTAAAGGTGATGGATGCTATGTGTATGTTATTTTATGTCTATTAATGGTTTGGTTATTCATACACACACATACACACGCACACACACACATATATATATATATATATATATATATATATATATATATATATATATATATATATATGTGTGTGTGTGTGTGTGTGTGTGTGTGTGTGTGTGTGTGTGTGTGTGTGTGTGTCATCAGCCGTGACTTGTCCACTACAGAACAAAGGCCTCAGACATGTCCTTTTATTTGCGTCTGTTTATGGTCTTTCTATGTCGGTTCATACCCGCAAATTTTCTGCGAGAGAGAGAGAGAGAGAGAGAGAGAGAGAGAGAGAGAGAGAGAGAGAGAGAGAGAGAGAGAGAGAGAGAGCCGATGTTTGAAGTTTGATTGGATAGCATGGCTTGAGATAAACGACCATGGTCTGGTCAGACTATATTATGATTTCATGTCCAAAGAAAGCTTACAGTAATATGAAGAAAATGAAATAGCAAGTTTATTCAATATTCTATAAAAATTACCCTTTGAAAATACTATTGGTAGTGCTAAGTGTGTTGATATCTTCCAAGATTCTATCTGCAGGCTATGACTGACTCATGATTATAAACGTTGATTTTTTTTTCCTCTCTGTAACCTATAGTTCTGTATTTGCAGGGTAAAAGTAAAATATCATAGCATTTAGTTATAAAGTCCGTTATGTTTCCATTCGGTGAAAAAACAGCGTTTGTGCCCCGACAGTATATGGAATAACAGGCTACAACAACAACAACAAAAAATGTATAATTTTAGTTTATAGACAGCATACAAAATATTAACTAGGTTTCTCTTCCTGCACAGTAGTCACTTCCCTTCAACCCTATATTGACAGAAAGATCAACTAATGCATTTATTTATATGTTAAGCATAGGTGAGAGAGAGAGAGAGAGAGAGAGAGAGAGAGAGAGAGAGAGAGAGAGAGAGAGAGAGAGAGAGAGAGAGAGAGAGATGCAAGGTTGCTCGTTTACCAAGTGGTGTGGGCTTCAGAATCAACCTGCCGCCTCAAAAGTGAACAATAGATGTGATCATGTGAGGACTTTTCACCCGAAGTGTAGAGAAACTGTTGTCCGCAATAGTACTTCTATAAAAGAATAACTTCAATATAAAAAGTTGACGTTTTGTCTATATATATATATATATATATATATATATATATATATATATATATATATATATATATATATATATATATATATATATATATTTATATATATAGATATGTATATATATATATATATATATATATATATATATATATATATATATATATATATATATATATATATATATTTTTTTTTTAATGAAATATTTTGTTCACGTGTCTCCACAACCCTGAACTAAACCATTGGCATCAAATGAACTCCCAATTGCGATGAGGTTACCTATGTCTGTAAAGGTCCTGCAATGAATCGAATCTGCATAGACTTTTACCTTAACGGACAAGACAACCTAATGGTGCCATAAAAGCTAAATCCCCTTGTAGTCAAATTTCAGTCTTATCTTTACTACCGTAAGATGAGATCTAAAGGCCTACCGTACCCAGAGTTCTCTTAACCTTTGAACAATGTCGCAACCTTCGTAGGGGATGTTCAAGGACTCTAGGAACGCATATTTACATAACTAGAAAGAAAATGTTCTGTCCTTCGTGGATTTCAATTAGATATCGAATTTCTGAAACTGTAGCAGAAACTTTTGCGTCAGAAGTTACAAGTTTTACGTTAGGTTTTACTTGATGCTCTCCATAAGAATAATATTTCTGGCAAATCGCAATGATTGATGATAATAGGTTACCATAATATGATAATTGTATTTAGTAAGACCTCATATTTTTCCTTATTCCTCGTCAACATAATCATCTCCTACGTCTATTGACACAAGGGCCTCGGATAGATTTCGCCAGTCGTCTCCATCTTGAGTTTTTAATTATATATTTCTCCATTCATCATCATCTACTTGGCTCTTCATAGTCCTCAGCCATGTAGGCCTGGGTCTTCCAACTCTTTTAGTGCTTTGTGTATTCCAGCAGAACGTTTGGTGAACTAATCTCTCTTGGAGAGTGCGAAGAGATGCCCAAACCATCTTCATCTACCCCTCATCATGATCTCATCCACATATGGCACTCGAGTAATCTCTCTCATAGTCTCATTTCTGTCCTGCCATTCAACTCCCAATATCCTTCTGAGGGTGTTGTTCTCAATTCTACTAAATCTTTTGGAGATTATTATTATTATTATTATTATTATTATTATTATTATTATTATTATTATTATTATTATTATTATTATTATTATTATTATCATGGTAACAAGTACTGATATTTTCATGATTATATGTTAGATTGACGGACATCCATGTTATTATTATCCAAATTATTTAGATAACAGGTCATTTGCCCTATTTTCTCATATTTCTGTGTGTATTTTCTCTTACACTTATACACATTAAATCAAATCGTGAACTGTATAAAGAAATTCAATTCTCATGGTGTGATTCGAAACGTCACATGTGCATGTTAGATGAGAATGAGACATCTGTAAACACTATGGCCATATATAAAGATAGAAAGTTTATTTCGTTTTTACATTTTACTATTACTAGAATTTGAAATTAACACATACAGAAACAAAATTACTGTGGCGACGATGTATATTAATTCAAAAATATTTGGATTCTCTTATCGACCTCGGGATCAGAGCCCCACGGTGTAACCACTCAAAGACAATAGCTTCAGTTTTCGTACAATACATCTTAATTTGAAAGGTATATGTATTTAAAAATTGTAATAGGCATATTCTTTTTAATTCTGCGATTTAAGCCTAAATCCATTTATACATGTATATAAATCCCTTTATACCTGGATAAGATGTCAGGTTGCCTGAGAACTTTAAATCATTCATTCATTCAATATACCTGGATATACGTTGGTTCGATTTCCACGCAGAAAAGTTTCTGTTCCTTGATATATTCTCTCTTTGGGATTCAGTGCTAACAGAAAAGTAACATAACCAAAGTGTATTGAAATTTAAAGATGTCCAAACGTCTCTTTTGGTCTAATTATGAAAAATATATAAATCCCGTTATTATCATTGTGATTATAATTACTTTAAAGAATCTGGATGTCTTTAAAGTTACCGTAATCACATGTTTAAGTTATAAAATCCTGATGTTCTCTTGCTTGAGGGTACACTTGGGCACACTATGCTACTTTTATTTCTTTTCCTCTTGTGTTTTGAAGTTTTTATAGTTATATATGAGTGATCCCTTTTAATGTTGTATTTTATTTTAATTATTCATTTTTATATGTCTGGTAGTTTATTTCCTTATATCCTTTCCTGACCTGGCTAATTTCCCTGTTTGATCCTTTGGGCTTATAGCACACTGCTTTTCCAACTAGTGTTGAAGCTATGATAATAATAATAATAATAATAATAATAATAATAATAATAATAATAATAATAATAATAATAATAATAATAATAGTAACAGTAAAAATTATAATAACAACAACAACAACAACAACAACTACAATAATAATAATAATAATAATAATAGTGATATCTAACTACGTAAACTAGGTCAACAAATGTAAGTAACCTTTTCAATGGATGCGTAGCAGCGGTCATTGACCTACCTAGTATTTCGTACAACAATCCCCCCATCGAAGCAACCCGTTAAGGTTTACAGATGGTATGTAAGTCTTTGCAGACGACATTCCTTGCTGGTCTCCCCAATCCCATTCCCTGTCTACCATATAAAAGGATCGTCCCATGCTTATCGGTCCATGAAAGTTAGGAACCTTTGTTAAAAGCTTGGAAAGATAATTTCTGATGAGACGATGTTTTCGATTTTTCCATTATTTTCTGACATTTTCCTTGTCTCTCGCTTTCATTTCTAATGTTATAT
>NC_090732.1:119158854-119176354 GCF_036898095.1 Palaemon carinicauda
AGGAAATAAATAAAGAAAAAACTACTTGAGAAGTAATGCTTAATTAATATTAGATATTTTAAAGTCCGGAACAAACGTAAAATAGATCTGTTATATATAAACTATGAAAATTCTTTGCAAGTTTGAACTTCTGAAGTTCCACTGAATCGACTGGTCGACTAGGAAAATCATTCCACAATATGGTCACAGCTGGAATAAAACTTCTAGAATTCTTTGTTGTGTTGACCCTTATGATGGAGAAGGCATGACTGTTAGTATTAACTGCATAATAGGTACTCCATACAGGGTGGTACAGTCTGGGAAGATATGAATGCAATGGATGGCCCGAAATATGAAAAATCTCATGCAACATCCATGAATAACTAACTGAACGACGGTGCTAGAGACTAAAATCTAGATCAGGATTAAGAATTTTAGTAGACCATGAGTTTTTGTCCAACAAATTAAGATGAGAGTAAACAGCTGCAGACCAAATAGGAAAACAATACTCGAAACTATGCAGAATGAAAGAATTAGAATACTTCTTCAGGATAGAGTGATCACAGAAAATCTTAAAAGACTCTCAATAAACCATTTTTTTTGTGCAATTGAAGAAGACACAGACCGAACGTGTTTATCAAAGATAAATTTGCGATCAAGAAACACCTAAAATTTCAAAAGTCATATAGAGTTAAAGAAACATTATCAATGTGTAAAGATCTGGATATTGGGGAGCTACTGTCCTCGACCTATTTACAATCATAATTTAAGTTTTGTTAGGGTTCAACTTCATACACCATGCACTAATTTTAGATATATATTAAAGAATTCAGCAATGCCAAATCTTCATTTAGGATACAGAACTGAAGCGAAGAGGGTCACATGATCTCCCCATGCAATGAGCGTGTTTCCTAGGACAAACCACATATCCTGTGTATATAGTATGAAAGGTAATGGGCCAAGAACACTATACTCGGGAACACCAGATATCACATTCCTATACTCACTATGGTGACCACCAACAACCCTGAAATCTATTACTTACAAATTCATTAATGATGGTAAGAAAAGAACCACCTACTATCAACTGTTTTGAGTTTGAAAGCAAGGGCCTCATGATTAACAATCAAAGGCAGCACTAAAATCCCAATCATACGAACTTCCTGCCCACAATCAAGGGATTTCTGTACAGCATTGGAGATTGTTGAAAAGGCATCACATGCTCTAAGGCCTTTACAACAAGCAAATTACAAACTAGAGAACAGATGATTATCTTCAACATATCATGGGAGTTATGGAAATTGGGCTAGAGCTACCACAAACCCACAAACATTACCAATTCTCCAAATGCAAAAAGAACTTCTTTTTGCTAACTTGTGGAAAGTAACAGACAACGTAGGAGGTAAGAAATCAGCAGTCTTGATAAAAAACGAAGGGAAAATTCCATTTGGGTCTACACCTCCATAAGCCTGAAAGTCCTTGAAGAGTTTCAATTTCACTGAAAAGCTAAAGTGGTTAATTCATCCTCGGGAAAACAGGAATGAGAAAGATTATTCAGAGCCACCTGTTCTGGGTAAAGGAGGAACTGTTAAGTCTACACCAAAGAGTGCATATTTAAGGGTAGCGTACTACTTATGTTCCTGAGTTACACCAGAAAGGGTTTCTTTTATGGTTAAATTGTATTCGTTTTCAGTTGGATCATAAACTCTGTGAGCAACAGCTCTTAGGTGAGTATAGTTGTTCCAAGTCAAATCTGATCTATTACTCTTCCAAAGATGACAGGCCTCCTGTTTCTCCAAGTAAGAATGTCAACAATCATTTTTCAATTAGGGTTTGTCTTTCACTCGATATTTCAGCACACGAGACGGGATATGCCTATCGATTACGTAGACCAGATATTCATTCAAGAAAACAACAGGCTCTACCCTTTTATACGATTGTGACCAATTCAAATTCAAAAGATCACTCAAAATGCTAATCCAGTTTGCTTGAGATTTTATATATATATATATATATATATATATATATATATATATATATATATATATATATATATATATATATATATATATATATATATATATATATATATATATATATATATTATATTTAGATATATCTTACATGAGAATGACACATCAGCGGCAGACTGCTCAGTGTTAATTACTAACGAAATTGAGGCACAATCCTACGTCCAAACTAGAGAATCCTCCTCGTTATAACACTGGGTAGTAAGTGGATACTCTGTCGAAGCAGTTACCAGATTTGTGAGTAGCTTCACTAATATTTGCTCACAGCCTCATTCATAGGAAAATTCCAAAGCTCTTAAGCCATGGCGAGCAGGAGAAACAGAATTTAACCACTCGTAATAGTGAGCGTTGAAATTACCACCAAGAATAAAGGAGGCCTTTCTTTCATCTTGTATCTTAGCCATAATGGAAAGAAGATAATCGAAGATACAATCATCCAAGTCTGGATTCTGATAGATCGAACACAAAAGTTGTTATGCCTGCCACAAACTTTAATTATCTAAATTTCATAATATCCACATTCATAGCAGGACTTATGAGAAGCAAGTTTCTTGATCCTTATATACAGTACACCGGCATTCACCTTGCCATAGGAATGGCAGCCCGTTTCAAAATTATTGGTTCTTAAAACTTGTAAGAAGGAGCTCAGATGAGTGCCTCATTTAAGATACAAAATTTTTTTAGCATGATAAAAGATCATACTGTCTGGAGGCTACTGTAAGTTCTTGAATATTGGTATACCTAGACATATTATGAAAGTCAATGGATTTGTTGTGACGAAGCTGTTTCTAGTCTAGTACAAGAAGTTTTGGGACCCAACAAGGTGAAACCTTCATCATATGGGGATCATTTTGATAACTGTATAAACTTGTTCCAAAGAGTTATCCTTTTCTATGGGAATGCAATGTACTGCTAATTTTCGATCTGCAATTCTCATGCCATCAACTTTGTCGGGGTTTTCCTGCTTGGTGAGTCTGGTAACTGTGACAGGCCTTCTACGAGTGTCATCTTCCAGGTTTTCCCTTTGTGTCCTTTGGATTAATTCCCCATTTCTTTTCTTAACCATGTTGTAGTTACGTGCACTCTCTCTCTCTCTCTCTCTCTCTCTCTCTCTCTCTCTCTCTCTCTCTCTCTCTCTCTCTCTCTTAGTGTAGCCTCCATATTCTCGTTGATCTCCTTCCCTGGTAAGCCCGTGATAATGAAGTCGGTAATATTTTACGGTGGGTGATTTTGTCCATGTATACAACTTCTGACCCGCCAGGATGCAGTTTTTTTGTACAAGAAAAAAAAAGAAGAAAAAAAAAAACAGCTGAGAGATCAAATGTTCGATATAAGAATTCAAAAGGCTGAATTATATATGAGCTCATGTCTTCTCATATCAATCACATTTTGCACTTGCAAGCACGCCCATATATGTCAGTGCTGTTGCTTTTTCTTGCAAGCTAAGTAGGCCTGTGACTGTGTTATTGCACCGCCATTCACCTGGCCCTATGAGTGGCATCTTGTTTCAAAATTATTAGCTTCTTAAAACCAGTTATTAGAAGCTCAGATGAGCGCCTCATACTAGAAACCAAAGTTTCCGAGCACAAGAGAATATGATACTGTGGACACAACTGTAAGGTCTTGATTGTTTGCATGAATATTGCAGTGCAGTAGATGACACTGCCGAAGTCTTGGACGTACTGGGTCAGGATTTAGCTCAATGTCTCAAGACAGCATAAGAATTAATGGCATTGAAAAAGATGCATCGTAGTTAAAAACTAAATCAACAATAATGATAACAAAATCAATATGGACAGAAATATAAATAAGATGATTGATATAAATAATTGTTCAAGAGAGAGAGCACTCTATCTTTAGCCTTTCATATTGTTTGTCAGTAATTGCCGCCATTAAAACCAGTAACTGGCTCGAACCCCCGTATGCTTTGACTTGCTCATAGAATACAGCCGATAATCAAACACGTGTTGTTTGAAAACAACCTTCCATTAACGATTTATTATGGCAAATTATTTCCTGGGCTAATTGGTCTCGTTTTAACCTATATGCAGGTTGGGAGGCCTTAGCATTTAGTACTAATTACTATATTTTTCTTCTCGTTTTCTCATTAGCTTTGCCGTCTAATGGTTGCATTGTATGTTCGCTAACGATTGCGTCGAATCGTAGGTAAATTTCTTTAATATGGGCAGCTTTTTTTTTTTACGTATTTCTTTTTTAACTCATCTTTAACATGCCTTTATTTCCGATGTCAGATTAATACCTTTTGTACTATTATTAATATTCTTCAATTACTAGCAACGTTTTTTCAGGAGAAATTTGTTATATTTTAGCTTAGTTGAAATGTAACAAAATTAAGAGGGATGAAAAATTTTGTGACATTCTATTAACTACCATTAGGTTCTATGAAAATATGTCGTAATTAGTATTGTTCCCTTTTATTTGTTGTTGACTGATATTCTACTCTCAAGTTTACAGTAGCATAAACGTACGTATGCACAATTACATATTTTTTTCATTGAGAGGTAAGAGTACTAACAACACATCGCCGGTAAGAAAACCCTTGCTGGATTGCAGAGTAAACCAGACGATATAATTTGCGATATTAAAACCAGTTATACGTCTGTTTACCTGGGCAGTGAACAGTGAATTTTGCACCTGCTAGGTAGTCAACTGTGGTGGTCAAACCATAATACAAATGGGAGGATCCTCCAGCCTCATCCCTAAATGCCAAACCTTTCTTCATCATGGTTTTGCTCCATCCAAGTCACCATTTTTTTCTTGATAATTTATACAGTGGTTAAACTTTGCAATAATTTGATATTATTTACATTTCTATGTTAATTTTGTTGTACAAAAGCTCATAACTTAGAAATGCAAATGTTACAAAGTTACTCACTAAAGTAATTATTTAAAAAAAAAAAAAAAAAAAAAAAATAGCCACTAATAGGGACCTAGTTGATGACTTCGTTCCTCAGAGATGACAATTGAGTTTTCAAGAAAGGGGCCTAAATTGCTCTACTTTGTTCAGCATCAAACTCAAACCTCTCATTAGAGTTGATAAAATGGAAACATCGGACGAAGGAGATCAATCTTCTGCACACATGTATACACGCCCATCCACGTGGTTTTGTGTGTGTATATATATATATATATATATATATATATATATATATATATATATATATATATATATATATATATATATATATATATATATACAGTATATATTGCATGATTAAAAAATATAAATATGTGTAAGAATGAGTATCGACTCAAATGCTTTATTTATACAACATGTAAACAATATTCGTGTTAATAATTGGTCAAAATCTAAGGAAATTATGATTATGTATATATATATATATATATATATATATATATATATATATATATATATATATATATGTATATATATATATATATATATATATATATATATATATATATATATATATATATATATATATAGTACATCCATATATGTATATATTCATGTATATATATATATGCATATAATATACATATAATATACATACATCTATTTATGAATATAAGTATATATATATATACATGTATATATATATATATATATATATATATATATATATATATATATATATATATATATATATATATATATTTGTGTGTGTGTGTTTGTTTATAAACTTGACTACCGTTACATAATGCAGGGCCCCCATAACTAAAATTACGGAGTCCCTCTGTCTGGATGTCACCCAGCTTCTAGCCGCTGCCCATTCCATGAGTTTACGACACACCCCGTGCCTTCTCGGGTTTCATCGTCCTGAATTTCACCACTCCTACAGGATATCCCCCCAACTCCTATCCTGATATCCTTCATGCAGTGTCTTTTCTAACGGTACTGAGTCTTTCAGATGCGTTCCACGGGAAGAACTTTCAGGAGGTCATTGGCCGTGTGCGGATTGCTTAGGGGGGGGGGGGTGTCTAGTTATGAGGCGGGGTTTGTAAGATAACAGGAATGTGGCCTTATGAATATGTCTGCATTCGTGGGAGATGCGAATTGAATATATGCATAATTATAGATTGATGTTGCCTACCTACTGTATCTTTTATATGTGGTTACATGTTTATGGTGGTATGAATGCAATGCTATTTATGCATATACTATATATATATATATATATATATATATATATATATATATATATATATATATATATATATATGTATATGTATATATATATATACATACATATATACTTATATATATATATATATATATATATATATATATATATATATATATATATATATATATATATATATATATATATATAAACACATACATACATATATACTTATATATATATATATATATATATATATATATATATATATATATATATATATATATATATATATATATTTGTGTGGGGGGGTGGCGGTTGTGGGCGTGTACGTATATGAAGGATTTGAATATGCCCTTGGGCAGCCAGGTCAATACCCATGATGCACAATGTCCTAGAGGCCAAACTTATAAACACATGATGAGCACACAAGTCCCCTCTTCACCTTACCTAGGACCAAAGTAGGCTAGGAAGTAGCTGGTGATGATTCTCTAGGTAGACCTATAGACCTTCCAAAACCGCCAGCTCACAAAGAACTGTAAGGTTGTAGACACTAATGAAAACTATCGAGCTATGAGCGGGTCTTGAAACCCTAACCCATGGATTATGGGTTAGAGACGTTTCCTCAAGGCTGTCAAGATCTTTTATCTTGGCGTTCCCAAGCTAAAAAAAATTACAAAGAAAGTTTTAATAAAAACAACTAAGATCAAAGAAACATTTAAGGGTGATCTTCAGATAAAACATTGCTGTCCTAAATTAACCCTAGTAAGAGATTAGCTAAGGAGAGGCAAAAAATATTTAAAGGATTATTGAAAATTCTTAGTTTCTTTTTTAAGTCTCATTTTAACAAACAAATTTTGACCGAAGTCGATACTTATGAATATGCTGATCATGAAATTATGTACAAAGTCATTACACTTAATGTCCATAAATTACCTACTGTACACCTATACCAAAAAGCTGGAATAAATCTATAGTCTGGTCCTTTCCTCATAAAATCTTGATTAAAAGAAATACTCGGCATTTGTCCTTGAACGATATTCATAGTATGGTTTGATGGTGACAGAAAAGCAGACAAGTGTTATTATATACAGTATCTAAGTTATTAATATATTCACGATTTATGTATAGATGTATTCCTGATTAGTATGAATAAATTTCTTAATACGACTATGAATTCTACACGAAGTGTGTATAGATGTATTCCTACTTAGTATGAATAAGTTTCTTAATATCACGTGATCCAATCGAGTTTAAAGCTTTGAATGACACATGAGAGTACGTGAGAAGATACATCAGGGTGTGATATCCTTTGAAATAGCGGGAAATCGTATTTGAATGACAGTTGGTATTAATTTTCGGGTAATGTTCCTGAACAAATGACGTTCTGCTCTGCCATTTCACACATGCACGTGATATCCATTGAATTTTTAAAATCAAGCTTTCGTTTAAAATTTTCACAGAATTATTTTTTTTATCAAAGAAAACTAGAAAATAGAAAATGAATAAAAAGTGTTTTTAGGAATATTCATCTTTACTTGCAATTTAATTTTAAATCAACGTTGTCAAAATGGAAAAGCTTTTGTTGAGCCTTTAACAAGTATCCAGTTTTTATTTTGCACTATTTTGTTTTATTTTAGTTCTCTCCGGCTGCAATTTTCTTTAGCTTTTTAGTTTTTCATTTGGGAGATTTCCCCTGCAATATGCTTACGACGATGGAGCTGTAGATTATGAATAAAGAGAAAGTCAGAAAGGGATTATCTAGTAAACTCTATTATATTAGGAAATGAATCCAAACTGTAGTTGCTTAATTTTGCTGATTGAACGACTTCTGGTATATATATATATATATATATATATATATATATATATATATATATATATATATATATATATATATATATATTTATATATATATATATATATATATATATATAGAGAGAGAGAGAGAGAGAGAGAGAGAGAGAGAGAGAGAGAGAGAGAGAGAGAGAGAGAGAGAGAGAGAGAGAGAGAGAGAGATACTTCGTTCCAGAGCTAAACGATAAAGGTTTGTGCGTTTCAATGATTTTACATCTGTTGTGTATTTCCCATCAGAATCTAAATCTATGTGTTCTAATTTCATCTGGAAATTAATTTAGTCTTGCAAAGTGGTGGTATAGGAAAAGTCATGGAAATTTAAGAAAATATTGTTGCTAATTAATAAAGAACGCTTTTTATTGCCAATAATCATTTAACAGGGTTATATGAATGTTTTAAAGTAAAGATTTACCCCAATCTAGTGCTTGCAACCAATATGGCAACAAATAATGCCAGCACTCTAGGAACTAAAGAGAATATACTTTTGTTGTTTAGATGAACTAAATTCCTTCAGGTCGTTGTAGCATGACTAAAATATAATTTGGTAATAATAGGGTTAGACAAAATAATAATATTATTCATGCTTTAGAGGCATTCCTCATCTCAAAATAATCTTCCTAATAAGAAAAGTTAAATTTTATATCCGAAATACCCTTGTAGGGAAGATGGACTTGGAAGCAACAAAAAGACAAAAATAATGTAGATTTTTCCATTATCATTCGCCCTTTAAGATCAGACCTGTTCCCCGCCACAGGAAAAGAAGGGAAAAGAATAATCATTATTGCAGCATACCTTTAGTTGTATTTGTTATCGTAACGTTTATTCTTAAATATTCCTGGTCTCTGCAGTATGGTAATGACCTCGACTCCAAATTAATGTGTTTTATGTTTTAGTTCATATAGTTGTGGAATGATCTTCCTAATCGGGTGGTTGAATCAGTAGAACTTCAAAAGTTCAAAGTTGGAGCAAATGCTTTTTTGTTGACCAGGTGGACATAGTCTTTTTATAGTTTATTTATGACATATTTGTTTTTGATGTTGTTGATAGTTTATTATATGACATGTCTGTTTTGACGTTGTTTCTTATTTTAGAATGATTTATTGTTAATTTGTTCTCTTCATTTATTTATTTCCTTATTTCCTTTCCTCACTGGGCTATTTTTCCCTGTTGGAGCCCCTGGGCTTATAGCATCTTGCTTTTCCAACTAGGGTTGTAGCTTGGATAGTAATAATAATAATAATAATAATAATAATAATAATGATGATAATAATAATAATAATAATAATATAAGATGGGAACAATTACAGTTTCAAGCGCCTATTACTTGCACTATGATTTAATAGTGAGGGAAATTAACACACAAAAATATTATCCTGATATTCAGCAGTTGAATATCCTTTATGAAATATGACGATGAGTTTCCTTAAATTCAAGGTTAGTCTTTTTTAGTGCCTCTTTTTTATATTCGGGGGAATTCGGCGTAATTAATATTCATATACATAAATTTTTTCTTATAGCCAACTGATCTTGTACATAGTATGAGTATATTTTCTTTGAAAAGTGTTTCATCATCTTTCAAAATTTAATTGTAATCTATTGTTGCATTATAACAAAGCAAACAGTTTCATTGTATTGTCAGAAGCACAACAATACTCTCAAGACCCTCTTTGATCATTATCCTCTGGAAGGAAACACGGAATTGATTCATGAGCCGTTTATTAAATGACAAGAAACTAAAATAATTATAAAAAGAATAGAATGTATTATGAATGATTTCATACTAGTAATTCATTCTCTCTCTCTACTCCAGCTCAGAAGCAGGTCTTCTGAAAACTATCTAACTTTTATAATGACATTCAACTTTTATGGTTTTAATTGAATATTATTTATTTTATTGTAAATATATACTAAATGATATCGGTGTCAATAACCTTAGATGTCAGGATGCCTGAAAACCTTAAATCAGTCAATCAATCAATCCACTCCTGCTGCAGCTTGAAAACGTCAGTTAATAGCCAGCTGCATAATTCATCGCTTAGAGCAGCAGAGAGGGGGATACTGTTAACAATGGCCACAAATCATTTGGAGATTAAGAAAATGTCAACTAATTAACTAAACCGACTCCATTAAATTCATGCATATGCGAGAACAGTATCTGGAGCGAAGAAGAAAGTATTGCCAGCCGCCCTTTTCTATATGGTGAAACTTTTCCATATACCAAGACGCCTTACATCCTCTTTCTCCCTTCTCTCTCTCTCTCTCTCTCTCTCTCTCTCTCTCTCTCTCTCTCTCTCTCTCTCTGCGAGCCCTTTACGTCTGTATGGTTACTTTAAGGTGACAGAATCTCGTAACATGAACACTTTATTAAATACTAAGTGTTGAACAGCTACGAGAAGAAAACAGTCTTTTGTTCTTATGAGACTACAGAAGTGCGACGGACTGTGAAGGATATTTTTTTTTCTTTTTTTTTTTTTATATAGGAATCCCAGAGTAGTTTAATGCAACAGTTGTGTCTCTGCTGTCAAGAAAGTTGCCATGTTTTACTGTTTCTTTCCTTAGTGAATTTTTATTGATTTTTTATTATTGGTTAGGACGGTTAATAGGAGTTATAAATACGATATTTTTTACGTTAGGGTGTTTTAATCTTAGCATTTTTTTAGCCAAGGAAACTTAAGGATTTTTGGATCATGCATTCTGCGTTAAGTAACTGACAATGCCATTTCCTAACTTAGCCATTGTAGAATACCCCCACCCTGCCCTTGACCAGGACAGGGGTGCCGTATCACATCGGAAATCCGTGAATTAACCACCTAAGTTGATCAGAATAGTTAGCCATTAATGTACTCCTACAGTCACGTATGGGGATATAGTCGGCTAAAAAAAAAAAAAAAAATTCGCGTGTACACTGGCATAGAAAGACCATAAACAGACGCGAGTGGAAGAATATGCCCGAGGCCTTTGTCCTGCTGTGGACTAGAAACAGTTGATGATCATGATGACGACCGCAAACGCGTTATTTAATGCAGGGGTTCTTAACATTATCATGCTTTCAGATCCCCAACGGATTTCCTAATATGTCCCCATACCCCCTTCACTTGACTGACAAAATAATTATCACCAATCCTATTATTTCCAGTGTCTTCCGAATATGTCAATAACTTGAATAAGGTTTTAGAAAACCGTAAAGAAATTTATTCTGAGTAGATATCCGTAAAGGGATACAGTATGCCTTCTTATATAGCCCGGGTGCCAGGACCAACCCCCAGGATGTTTTCTGCTAGCTCTTTTTTAACATAGCGACCACCCTCAACTCGGGGCAGTTCTCACTTAGAGGGCCGAAACCCGCCCGTTTCACACTGTGCTCAACTCCGCCTCACATAAATCTGCATTAAGTCTTATATGGACTGTCAAAATTATTCAGTCCTTCATGACATTTTACAGGGACTATTGCAATATATCAGGAAACATATGTAAAGAGCAAAAATTACAATAGTATAATATATATTTTGAAAGTAATACAAAATGTACATAGACAAACCGAAACCATCTTGATTTTGATATACTTTTCTTTGCAGACGAAGTCCTCTCTGGAATTAATGATTAATGTATAATTACATATTGCATTATAAATACTTCCTTGTTACATACGCTTTCATTTGAGACTATGTTGAAATTTTTTATAGCCAAAGTTTACGTTATACTGAAATAAATACCAAAACTTCTCTATCCGTTTCAAACTGATAATCCAAATAATTAAGTGATGGTTCTTTCCTCTGACAATTTCCAAACTTATCATAAAGGATAAAGTGCCTTCGATGTTTTATAGAAAATTTTAAAGGATTTGTTCATATGTAGTTAGAAGTTGATATTAATTTTTTTTTGTTCATTTATTTATTCACGTGTTTATCTGAAAAGTTGAGTTTTTTCGAATTGGTCGCTGCACATTGTCAAGCATAAAAACAAATGCTGAATGTAAGAGAACAAGCCGACAACAAAAAGATGATAAATAGTGATAGTTGGTAAATACTGTATATTTTGCAAAGATGACCAGGTAAAGAAGATCTCGGGTAATATACATGGTTTACAGAAGTTTCACTCAGATGCGTATAAAAACATTGAAGAAATGAAAAGTGAACTAAATGATGATAATTTTCTATGCAAAATAAGAGGACTAGATCTTTTCGCAAAGGAGGCCCAATTTCATTAGTGCTGACCCAAGCAGTGTTAAGCGAGACGAATACCTCAGCAGCGTTATACCATCACAGATACTGAGGAGGCATCAGAATAGAAAAGATGTATAGAGAAAACATTTTCGCAAGTGTACAATTTTATAAAGTTATTCACAAAGGCCAGGTTCTAAAATTTGTCATCTTAGAAATGTGTATAATGAAAATCTATACAACAATAACAATAATGAACAAGTAGAAAATTATTCTCAAGACCACATTACAGCCCTTCTGTCTCTTCATGCCTGCACAGGTGGAGATTGTACTTCAGCATTCAAAGGCAAAGGAAATATAAGATCAATCAAACTCTTGAGCCAAAATTCAAAGTCCATTGATATTTTTGCTGAAGTAGGGAAGCAATGGCTTCTTTATAACGTGAATGTTATGAGAGGAATTGAAGAATTCATATGCCATTTGTATGGTTTTGGTTATAAAATAAAAAAAAAGTTAGTGAAGTCTGAAAAATAAAAATCAATAAATTCAGTGGATAAACCATACTTATGAGTATACGGCCAGCAGTGTGTGACGGGCCGAGGGAAGATTGTGACTCAAAGGCAGGTTGAAAGCAACTGAGTGAGTTTATTGTAGAACACTCTCCTTTATATACAAAATCTCAAGCAACAAGAATTTTCATGTTCAAAAATCGACACTGTTACCGATGAGGAAACAGACATGTTATTTCAGGTTCTTTTTAGTGCGAGGGGAGAGCGAGGATACAAGCACAAAATGAAGTATGTACGATCGTGTGACACACGGTTGGTACAAGTCACTTTTGATCTTTGCAAAGCTTCCTCCATGCAAAAGAATTCTTGTGCAGCATGTGAAGAGTTAATTACCAAGTGTGCATCTGGGGTAGAGCTCATGAACAATATCCGAAATTACCAATTCCTCAGGAGTTTGGTTTTCACGCAAATTCTGACGGAAATAAACCGTTATGGTTTGAGGGAGACATCATCTCCAAAGATATCATGAGTGGATTAGTAGACGAGGAAGGAGACGAAGTAAAGTGTGATCATTTTAATATAAGTGATGACCATGATGATTATGAATTTGAAGATGGCGAAGATGAAGATAATGAATCAGACAGTGATCAATCATGTGTTATTGACATGAATTTTTTTATTTAAAAAATCTACAATTCTTAGTTTTGCAAACTTTTTTTTATAGATGAAATCAGCCATTCACTTATTTTAACATGATATAATTTATCTTAGTATAACTCAATTTAGCTTAAATGAGAACATTTGATACAGGCAGTATGCAAGTAGGCCAAGTCATGAATAGTCAACCGTAGACGACATTAATTCATATTCTCTTGTTTGTGAAAACATGTGCGTTATTTACCACTGTGTTCTGTGTGCTTCCCAAAACTGCAAATATAGACTCAAAAGAAAGCTTATATAATATGGAAGTTTTTGTGTGAAGCATTTAGCCATAGATTCGTTAATTATTTTCCTGAGAGGACTTCATTTCCAAAAAAAAAAAAAAAAAACTATATGTTAAAAACCAGATTTTTCGATATGTCTGTGTACATCTTGCATTACTTTCAAAATATGTATTATACTATTATAATTTTTGCTCTTTACATACTCTTCTTGATTTATTACAATAGTCCCTGAAAATTTTCATGAAAGTGAATATTTCTGACCGCCCATACAAGGCTTAATGTAGATTTATGTGAGGCGGAGTTTGGCGTAGTATGAAACAGTGGGGAGAGGGGGTTAGCCCCCTATGTGAGAATGTCCCCGAGTTGAGGATGATCGCTATGTTCTTGACCTAACCCAAGACATAAGTTATCAGTAAAATGTGAGTTAAAAAAAACAAGTTAGCTGAAAACATCCTGAGGGGTGGTCCTAGCACCCGGCCTAATAATACAAATTCCAGCGTTTTAACAGAAGACATTGATGTGCTTATCTAGCATTTCATCTATTCTGTGGCTATCAATCTCCTTTATTTAGAAAATAAGATGTTAAGAAATCGGATTCTTCATATTTGTCTACACCAAGGTGAGACATTGTTTATTATTATTATTATTATTATTATTATTATTATTATTATTATTATTATTATTATTATTATTATTATTATTATTATTATTATTATTTTATATAAAATCTTAATAAAAACACGGAATTACTCATCTCGACCAATGTGAACCAACCAGTCTTATAAATTAGAGCAAGGTTTAAAGGTTTAAAGGTCGCTCATGAATGGCAGAGGCAAGGGTCAGTGACATTGCCCTAGTAATCAGGACAATGCCCTAGAGACTGACCATATATTATAAGATCAGCGCCCAAGCCTCCTCTCCACCCAATCTAGGACCAGGGAGGGCCAGGCAGTGGCTGCTGATGACTCAGCAGATAGACCTATAGGCTCCCCCAAACCCCCCAATCTTAGCTCACAAGGATGGTAGGATGGTAAGGTTGCAGACACTAATGGCACTAACGAGTCTGAGCGGGACTCGAACCCCGACTCAAACACCAGGCAGAGACGTTACCAAAAAAGTTAATTATAAGTTGAAAACATGCCACAGGGATGGGTAATAAATGAGAAGAAAAGCAATGCTAAGATACACTGGACTGCCCTAAGTGCGCCGCGGTAAGCTTCACATTCAAGCGGTTCCCACTTAGGGGAACCCCAGGGAGCGTTAATCCTTTAAATAGGAAGAAGAGAGAGAGAAAAAAGAAAAAGCAATATCTCCTTTTAACAGAGGGAAATTGCCTCCGTCACCGCTTCCTTCCTTCTCTAACCTTGCTTTCCAGCCTCTTAACTTTTACTTCCAACTAATTGCAATAATTCTCAGTCTCCCTAGAACGGCACTGTATGGCCAATATTTGATCAACCAAAGTCCAAATCTTTATCGAAGGAAGGCGTTTGGAATAGAGAAAAACGGGGCTGGAAAATTTCCCTGTTGTGGCGGGAGGGTGGTTACCTTGCTGACTTTTCTTGTCTGGGGAAACATTAAATCCTTTAATCATAACTCGGTAAAAAGTCGTACTTCTTGCATTCATATGTTGCGCCCATCATTTAGACCCATTACCGCTTATAGCCGACTCCTAAAGTTTACCTTAATTTGTTTTATTAAGCAAGGTTTTATGAGTGTTTAAAGTCTTATAGCAGATAGGGTTAAAGAATGCCTGGATGATCATAGAAAATAATTTTCGTACGCATCAAGGAATCTTCATAATACTGTGGTGGCCTATTGGTAATGTCCCTACCTCGTGATCTACCGGGTTGGGGTTCGAGTCTCGCTCAAGCTCGATAGTTACTTGTAGAGTGTGCAACCTCGCCATCCTTGTGACCTAAGGATGCGTGTATTTGGGGGGACCCTATAGGTGTACCTGCTGAGTCATCAGCAGCCATGGCCTGCCCCTCCCTGGTCTTAGCATGGGTGGAGAGGGGTCTTGGGCGCTGATCATATGTATATATGATCCTTCTAGCAGTGTCTTGCTAGCAAGAGCATTGTCATTGCCCCCTTGCCGCTGCCATTCATAAAAGGGCTTTAAACCTTGAAGTCAATTAAACCACTTTTGTTGCGCAAATTATTCTCTTCACTCGGTGGGGTGTCACCTTGGTTATGTATTGAATCTCCTCGTGATAAATGAAAGAGGATCTCACAATAGGCTATAATTTTTGAAGATAAATGACGATGTGTGATAAATATAAACTGTGGTATCCGTAAATATTATACAGTTAATTCATCCGTCTCTTGAAGGTAAACATGAAGCCAATTACCAGACCTCTGAGTCAAAAACATCCACATCCTGGAAGTGTCACTTAACTTTGGCACTAACTGTTCTGGAAATTAGACGGTTGGAATAAAACTCCCACAAAACAGCGTTGTAAGAAAAATTCCATTAAGCACACTGAGGTTTAAGATTCATCTCTCGTGGAAAGTGTTGCAGTTAGTAAAATGTCGATAAAGTTGAGTAATAAAGCGTTTTGTTGGTAATTGGATGGGAGACCATGAAATTTTTTTTTAATATCTAATCTTTCAGCGAAGAAATTATCAACATTGAATTTGGTCAATATTAAATAGGTTACCACCCATTGAAAAATGTCAGAAGATAACTTATTCGCCTCCATTCAAATGGTCCCTATATGAAGGTAGTTGAGAGGGCTTTAGTCTGCCCATTATTTGAATGAATTACGACCAATAGCTGACACTGTTGATAAATTATTTTGGTCTTCTTAATATGAGTAAATTATGTGCTTAGTGCCCATTAAAGCTCTAATTACAAATATCATTGCTAATGATAATTCAATAAATCGTGATATTAGAGTATTTCCTGCAAGATTTAAAGTTGAGGTAACAAAGGCGTTACTATCCGTTTTTAACTTCCTTTCATCTTGCTGTCTAACCTCTCTTGATTTTTACTTCATAATGCAACTGCTGAGTTCCCTCCACATGTGGCACCTTCGTGCTGAATTATCTCCATGGACCCAGTGCCTGGCCATATAGCCAAAATTCAATAAGTAGACAAACTATTTAAAAAACCTGTAATAAACTTAAATAAGATCAAGTAAACCAATATAACATGTGAGTATACTCGAATTTGGTTTGTAATCTGTGGTGAATTACATAACACACATTTCTCCTGAGTGATTATTGGAAGAGTAGGAGGACTCACCTTCAGTGTAGAGGTCAATGGTTGATTGCTTAGATTTCGTTATATCTAAAGATTAATGGCTCCCACACACGGGCCAATTTTCAGTGGACGGTGGCTGCCACGAAAAAGCGGAGAAGGAAGCTGTGAACATCGCCCCACTAAAAATTGGCTCTTATGTGGGCATACACAGAAAACTCGTGCGTTTCATTTTTTCGCCACGAAACCGTGGCACCCATCGTCCACTGAAAATTGGCCCGTGTGCGAGGGCCTTAAGTCTGAGTTTGATCTCCCAGAATAAAGGTAAATGTTTTCGTAGCCTACCTGACGGTGTGCTAAATATTTCATTTCCTAGAAGCCTTTTCTAATTTGTTTTTTCCAGTTGTTTACGGTATGCCCTTTTCAGTCATATATCCAATCATTTATTTCCTCGAAGAAATTTTAACAGATTTTTTCACTTACTAATTTTAGTCTATTACTTATCAATCGTATATCTCATGACAGCTTTTCGGAAATTTTGCTATATAATGTCTTTCTCCTTAGTCATACTTTCATGGGTTATCATATTTTAATAAAAAAAAAAGAAAAAAAAAATACAGATTAGGTTATCGGGGGTAGGTTTCTAGTGTAATTTCCCAGTTTCTTTTAATTTTTTTTCGATATATATATATATATATATATATATATATATATAT
>NC_090732.1:119178854-119226354 GCF_036898095.1 Palaemon carinicauda
GAGAGAGAGAGAGAGAGAGAGAGAGAGAGAGAGAGAGAGAATTTCATCTATTACCAAGAACTTTGGCATTGCTTTATCTGGCTGCGTAAACCCCCCACCTTTTTTTTTTTTTTTTTTTTTTTATATACATTTTCCCAGCTGTGTCTTGTCCAGTGCCTCATCTTGTACGGTTACGTCGTAAAATATGAGGCATAAATATTATCTGATCAAGTAGAATGTATCCATTCGATATAGCTGGTTGATATATACATCCTTTCGTCTGTAAGTTATATAGTCCTTAATCATAACTATTGAATGCCTGCAAAACTTGAGGCACAGAAGAGTCCACCTCTTAAGGAAGGATCTCTTAATTATGTCTTCATCTTCCTAGAAATTTTGTGTCGATATTTTACTCCTATAATGAGCTGTGCAATTTCGATGCACTGCGCATGCGTCCTCAATGCACGTGTCTGTCGTTAGGTTCATTGTAAGAAGTAACATAAATCTCACATCTAGAAAAATGTTTAATTGGAAAAAGTTATGTTGGTATTTATTTGCTTATACTTCTTCCTTTCCTTCCATGGATTGCCAAAACAAGTCAATTTGTTTAACGTCATAAGCGTAAATATTACCGTCTATATTATTCTGACGACGCAGATGATAGCAAGTTTTTATACTGTCAACGATTTTTCCTTTTTACGTCGAATAAGTTGTTTTCATGGAAAATTATGCGATGTTTATCTGTCAATCATTCAATACAATTTTTTCTAACTATTATGTTTGCTTTCGTGGATGCAGAGACATCACTCAGGGTTGTTTTTATATGCAACACAAAGACTGTTTATTAATGTCTTACTATTGTTAATTTCAGGCATGACAATTTTCCATCCTGTAATTTTCTGCCAAATTTTGCCACAACCGCAAAACAATCCTAAGGATTATAGTAATGTGATCCGGACAATGTCGTGATCCAGGTAGGAATTCAAAAACATTATAAAAAACATCGGAAAAATTCTCCATGCGACAAAGGAAGTTGAATAGGACAGTTAGCTTACCGGACGTAGGAAAGCTTGAATGGATAACATTTTGGTCCTCTTTTGAATATGATAAATTTGGTGCTAGAAAAACATGGAGTTTTGACCTTCGTAGTTAGGCTTTCCCGGTCAAAAATTCAATTATATCGTTTAATGAAAAATGAATTCATCACTGTGCATGGTTAATTCAGAATAATGCGTAACTTAGACGAGATTGCCTCTGTTGAGGCCTGGCCTGAAGCCTAACGAATGTAAATGCAGTACTACAGTAATACTAACAACACAAAAATTTTAAAAGTTTAAGGTTTGAAGGTCGCTCATGAATGACAGAGGCAAAGGATAGTGAGAATGCCCTAGTAGGACAATGTCCTAGAGACAGATCATATATACATATGACCAGCGCCCAAGCCCCCTCTGCCTCTCCTCCCAAGCTAGGAACAAAGAGGGCCAGGCAATGGCTGCTAAACTCAGCAGTGAGACCTATAGGGTCTTAGCTCACAAGGATGCTGAGGTTACAGACACTATAAGAAACCATCCAGCTTGAACGGATCTCGAACGCCCATCCAACAGATTACTAGGCAGTGACGTTTTCAATAGGCGACACAACCCTAAACTCGCGATATCAAAGAACGGCAAAATTGGATCGGAGCTATAACTTCCTGGATGGTTTAGGGTCTTTGTATCACGCAAATGAGCTCCTCAACGCTTCCAGACTTGAAGTGGAAGTGCTGTCACCATCATCGCATCACTGTTATATATCTCCTATATAATAAAAAACAAATGTCTGGCTATATATATATATATATATATATATATATATATATATATATATATATATATATATATATATATATATATATATATATATATATATATTTCTGGTCACACTTACCGGTATTGCCAGACGTATAGCTACTCAATCTTTCCCAGTCTCTGGTAGGTAGGAGGAAAGGGAGTACTCATAACCTGGTGAGAGGGGCTGGGGCTGTAGTTAGGAAAGGGGATGGAAAGGGTTAAATCTATGTATGTTTGCGCGTGTGCGTAAATGCATATCTATTTAAATATTTATCCGTCATTTTTGACGGTAGTGTATTTTGGAACTGCAAACTTTGTTTTCTCAATGAAATCATATTTTATTATATGCTTACTCCTATTTATGCTAACCATCTCAAAAGTTTTATATAATAAGAGAAAATTTTATTTATTCCTTTTTACATGTTTCTACCTCTTGAAATTTGCAGTACTCGTTAATATTCATCTTAATTCCCAAACTCCAATGCCAACGACTTTAGCGTTTGAAAACGCTAATTTGTCACTTTTATTATTTTCATTACAATTTACAAAAAGTAAACTTATTCGCACGTTAGTGTATCCAAAATTATTTTATTACAACCTTCAGCAGTTAGTATGTTTTGTAATACTGCCTGTATATTTTTATGAGTTCCCCTCTTGAAGATATATATGTATATACACTATATATAGGCTATACTGTATATATATATATATATATATATATATATATTATATATATGTATATATATATTGTATATTATATATATATTGTATATTATATACATATATGTATGTGTATATAATATATATATATATATATATATATATATATATATATTATATATATATATATATATATATATATATATATATATATATATATATGTATATATATTATATATATATATATATATATATATATATATATATATATATATATATATATATTATATATATATATATATGTATATATATATATATATATATATATATATATTATATATATATATATGTATATTATATATATATATATATATATATATATATATATATATATATATATATATATATATATATATATATATATCAAGTCAGCGTTTTGAGTATTTTTCATTAAGTCTAAAGCTTTCTTTATCAAATATTAACACAGCATCTCACGAATCGTGTAGTGCTCTCAAGAATCTTCTGCAAAAGCTATTATTAAATTAATAAACAATAGTTTCAAGAACCGCATCTCAGTAATAATACACTCAGTATTTAATGAAAAACAGTTCCCCGGAAGTTATTCATTGTAAGAAAAGTCTGTGAACATAATTTTTATTACAATTCATTGATGGTGAAGACGAACAGGACCAACAACAGTAGAGAGAGAGAGAGAGAGAGAGAGAGAGAGAGAGAGAGAGAGAGAGAGAGAGAGAGAGAGAGAGAGAGAGAGAGAGAGAGAAATATAACATGATGTGAGGATTGGGCTAATTAGAATAATTACAGAACCACTTTTAGAAATGTAAGCTGATAAAAAAGGAGAAAATAGATGAAAACATGCCGCACGAACGAAAGCAGGTGTACTTTGTTATACATTAGTAAATTAAAACGAAAAGAAAAGAAAAATAACAATAATCTTGCAGTAAAGACGAGATCATCAGCGTAAATTACAGGTTTTCACCTGGCTAATTACTTTGGCCTATGATATAAGGCAGGTTCTCTCTCTCTCTCTCTCTCTCTCTCTCTCTCTCTCTCTCTCTCTCTCTCTCTCTCTCTCTCTCTCAAACCTGATTTTTATTTTTTCATATTACAGTAAAGTCTATTTGGAATCCTTTCGTTCAATCTATTTTGTTGAGGCTTACTATTTTGTCTTGAGAGGTTGATATAGGAAGTTTTGTGATCTCCGCAATTTACTTTTCTCCTGTTACAATATATTTGGATAACTGACTGTTTCCCTCATTAAATATAACATAATCTAAATAATCACTGTTTTTTTTTTATTTTTCATTTCAATGTCCATTTTTAAGGCTTGGATATCACACTTTATATAATCACAATAATTATTTATTTGTTACCCTCAATATTTATGAGTGCCCAGAGAATTTCATGTCATTTCAGAAGGAGTTTAGTCGTCTTTCTTAAATCTATCTAATAAAATCTGATTTTTCATCCATGTTCGGTCAGTAATTGAATGTCATAGAAATTGGCAATGTAAAGCAAATTTTTATATCAAATCAATCAATCTTTCAAACAATTTTGTGATTTATTTCCACGATAATACAACAAATCCCCAGATCATTTGAAATGAAACTCTAACTACATGTTTTATTATATAATACGGTACCTACATTTGCATAGGTTCTTCCTCGCTACTCTTGTCTCCCTTTGAAGACCTAACAAGACGTTTTTCTTAGCCATCTTTATCCTGTTATCTTAACTTAATCTTCTGAGGTACTTAGTGGATCCTTTCGACGAACTATTCCTCTCTCTCTCTCTCTCTCTCTCTCTCTCTCTCTCTCTCTCTCTCTCTCTCTCTCTCTCTCTCTCTCTCTCTCTCTCAAATATTTTTTTAACTTATCCTCAAAGCAAAAATGTCATCATATTTCTTTTCTCTTAGGACATAAAAAGAGCCTTTTATGCATTTTGCTCTTATTATATAATGTATATATTTCATTGTGTACATTTTGGCTCTGCAAAATGATATTTTTGAACACGTATAGCTTTGTATCGTAACTTATTGCTTATCAGGAATTAAATTTATGACCTTTCGTTAATCTGCTTAATATTTCATCAGTTATCTTTTAATACACAACGTTTCATTCATCCTTCACTTTTTATCAATTTTCAAATAAAGCAAATATCAGATTGGAATAATAGTAATGATATCAAAGTCGTAATAGTTACTTTAATAACAAGCCTTTCCGCAAAGAAATGGAAATTGTCGAAAGGATCCTGAGGTAAATAAAAAAAAGGTTTTATTGTGGATGTTTTTAATAAAAGAAAACACGATTATACAATATCCCGTACAAGAAGTCAAACACAGGCTTGAAATTACAACTGTTCTTAGTAAACATAACATTGTTTAAATGTTGTTTAAAAGATACACAGTTGCTGATTACCTTGTATCAATCCTCTGTATCATTATCCATCTTCTAGATCTATTATTTCCTTTTATGGTGGTTTCTTTTTCCGTTAATAACTTGGTCCGTAAATGCAATTATTTTACTAAAAAAGAATACTAATTTCATGAAAAAATATGAAAAGAGATGAAGACATGAATCAAGAAAATATTTATGGCTTCCTGTTTACATTTGCTATGAAGAACAGATAGCTGATCATTTTTGAAATAGAGTACATATCGTGAATCCAACCGACAGAAAATGAAAGCCAAAATTAACGCTTATGAGACTAG
This sequence comes from Palaemon carinicauda, assembly GCF_036898095.1. NCBI lineage: Eukaryota > Metazoa > Arthropoda > Malacostraca > Decapoda > Palaemonidae > Palaemon > Palaemon carinicauda. Next base: position 119,184,054 of record NC_090732.1, read on the forward strand.
GTTGTGGAAAGTATTCGTTTATTCCTTGGGCTTCCTAATTCTGGAATTTTCCCACTGCTTCAGTGTTTACTTAATGTTATGGACTCACTCTTGTGGTCGGAATTGGCAGGTTTCTTGGCTTCCAATGAGATAATATTTTGAACCTCGTGAGTTGATTCGTCGAGTAAGTAGGTACAGTTGAACAGGAATTCCTGGTACACTTCTCTCTGTGAAAGGTGAAAGTGCACCAAGCCACACCCTTACTGCATGCTGAGTTCTTGCGTTTAGCCCAGACCACCATTTCAGCTAGCTCTTCCCAAAGTAGCTTTATGGTTACATTCCGCGAACGAAGGGTGTGATAGGGTGCACTTCTTCGGAACAAAGTGTTCAACTGTACATTGTAACTTGCTATGCCCTGTTGAGATATAATGGTTTTAAACACGTGAATAATGTAGCATAACTTTCTCCATGAAATATAATGTAGGCCTATTTATATCCGCTATGGCTTGACGTAATAAATTGTATCTATTTCCATGTCTGGAAAAGTTGTGACTTGTTGTTCATCCTGGTTATTTGTCCCTATCTTAAACGGAATATCCGACTGGCAAATGAAACTGCAGCATCAAACAGTATCCAAATTCCTTTGCAAGCAGGGATAATTTAATAGGAGCTCAATTTCTTGTACACGGATAAGATGGTCGTCTTATCGTTTTACTGCTTGGTTAGAAAACCGGTATGGTGACTACCATTGTGGCTCCATAATTCAACCCCCCGAGCACCCCCCCCCCCCCAAAGAAAAAAAAAATTACAGAATTAATATTAAAACCTCTGAAGCAGATAAGGGTTTCTTCCTGCGACTGCAGCTGGTCACCGGCATAATTTTTATTCCCCGGATAATTTCTCTTTGGTTCTATAAATAGTCTCAGCATCCGCCTGACCCTCAAGGAGAGAGACCAGGAGAAAGACATCAGATAGGGGTGACTCAACGATGAGGTCAGTCCGCTAATACCAACGACCTCCCAGTCATTCTGGTTTGCTTTTTGGCTTTTTATTTCCCAGAGTTTATTAGGAACAAGTGGATGAGAATTTACATATCGTTTAGAAATATGTTGGTTGGAGTCAAAAGTAGTAAGGAATATAATTCTGAAAACTCCCTTTGAGTGTTTGTTCGCCTTTTATAGTTAGTCTAATAATTTTTTTTAATTGAGTCAAAAGTGTTCTGGATATGTAAATACTCTGCCGAGAGAGAGAGAGAGAGAGAGAGAGAGAGAGAGAGAGAGAGAGAGAGAGAGAGAGAGAGAGAGAGAGAGAGAGAGGGAGTAATATTATACAATGTTTTCAGTAATGAATAAAATGAGATATGTTGTTGGGTTAGACCCGATTCTTCTCATAGCGGGAAACACCGAGAGATGATGATACTGATATGTCGGTGAACGCATTAGAAAGCTGGGCCGATGCCTTTTTAATCCTATATCTTAAGTGGTTGTTCTCTGCATGTATTTGGCCCACTGGAAAGTCATAAAGGAAGAATGCATCGATAACAAAGATATCCATGTGCCGTCTGCATATGGATGTGGCAGAGATGAGAACGTTGAGATGGATGTGTGGGGGTGACAAGAAGAGATAAGATATGCAATGAGGTAATAAGGGGTACTGCAGGATTAAGAAAACTATCGGATAGGATCCAAGAAAGTAGACTGAGGTGGTATGGTCATGTCATGAGAAGAGATGAACTGTATATTGGGAGGAGAGTGATGGAAATGGAGGTACGGGGAACGAGAAGGAGAGGTGGATGTAATCAAAGATGACCTTCGATCAAAGGGATTAACTTGTGATGAAGTGTAGGACAGAGGTAGATGGAGAAAGCTGACCAGAAACATCGACCCCACATAGAAGTGGGAAAAGATGCAGACAAAGAAGAAGAAGTCTGCATACATTCCTGCTCATTGGTCAGATTAAAGTTAGCATGACAATGTATTGTTTAATCTATAAAATTTAGAATAATGATTAAAAAGAATATAATAAAAGGAAAATTATGAAACTAGCGGCTGCAAAATCATATGGAAAAAGGTGTTTCCCCGTACGTTATCGTGAGCAGTTAATAGGGAACTGTAAACGTTAAGGGTCAAAACACCAACAGCAGATGATTAAAGGACGTGCCGTTACGAGCAAGAGGTGGTCGTTGACAGTAGACATAAAAACAATGTTATTCTCGACGATCTCTGAAAATTTATTGGCAGCGGATAGACAGGAGATTATTGCAAGCAATTAAGGTCATGAATGGCAAAATACCGGAGGAAAATGTGATGGAGCATATCATTCGAAAATAGACATTGCCTGAGTATCATTCTACTTTCTTAAGTACAAAGACGAATTCTTTCATAAACCACTAAATGCATATATATATATATATATATATATATATATATATATATATATATATATATATATATATATATATGTATATATATATATATATATATATATATATATATATATATATATATATATATGTATGTGTGTGTGTGTACTGTATATATTATATATATATGTATATATGTGTGTGTGTGTACAGAGTGCGTGTATACATGTATTTATGTATGTATGTTTATTAACATTTATATAAATAGGACGCTTTCTTTGAAAATTCAAGTATTTTGACTTTCGATGCTTTATGGAAGGTATTTACTTAAGAAGAGGAGACACTTTTTTTCTATGTAAGGTGGTTTTTTTTTTTTTTTTTTTTTTTTTTTTTTTTTTTTTTTTTTCCCTTTTTGCCGAATCTCTCTGATGAAATAATGCAAAACTTGCTTGTAGAATTGTTGTTTTGCGTGGAGTATTAATCATATATCATCGAACAGAATGGCCGAGATGAGTGATGGGCGAGGTACGCGGGCAGAATTATTGATTCGGGATAAGATCGGAGTTTTTGAGTGCTATTGAGAAGGCAAGCTTGGGGGAAGGCGGTGACAGGGGTGGTGGAAGGGGGCTTGATACGAGATCTTGAATGAACGAGTTTGCAAAGTAGCAGAACCGGTTATTCCATAAAAAAAAAAAGAAATTTCGCGTAATTGTCTGAAAAGATATATTTTCGGTAATAAGTAATTCTAGATGTTATGAAAATACTATTTTGGGCTACCGAGCTTCAATCTATTACAGGTTGTGGAAGGAGGGAGTAACACATTAGCACTGATGGATGTAAAAAAAAAAAAAATAAGTGAACTCTCTCTCTCTCTCTCTCTCTCTCTCTCTCTCTCTCTCTCTCTCTCTGTCTGTCTGTCTGTCTGTCTTCCTCCTTATTTCCAGATCATGAGCTACCACATTTTTCAAGCCTCCTCTTCTTGTGCATAGCATGAATAGTAAAGACCACACGTCGAGAGTGGGTTCATGTAGATGTGGCAATGAACATTGCGAAGTGATGTCCTTCAACTCTGTCCTCCCACACAAATTAAACGAAAGAAACCTGTGTCAATCTCCGTAGGAGTTTAACGGTGACAATGAGAGAGACAGCGGTAGTAAAAATCGTGCTCTCGGAGATTAACCATTTTTACGACATTTGACTGGAAGTAAGTGAATGACCTTTGGGTGAACTCCTCTGTTATGATCGTGACTCATGTATTTATCCTTATAAAGCTTTGTTTGTCAAATGAAATTTTCTCGAATTGATAAATGCTGAATCATTTTTTTAAATACTTGAATATCTAGATTCATGTTAAGGAAAATATTATTAGCATTTATCGTTATACGTTAATTTTCGAGTATAAATAGTTAATTTTCCTTTGCAATTGAGTTATTATAGATTCCCGACCACGAAATTGGCTCTTTAATGAAAATGTCTAATGGACACACGAAGTTCACAATAAATATGATTTTGAAGATGATTCCTGGAAGATTTTCTGAGGCAGCATTGTTTTTTAGGATAAAGATATCTTAAAGTTTATTTTTTTAGGCTATTGGGAGTGTTAGTTCACAAGGTTTCGCACCCTAATTTCCACCTTGAAACCAGTTTTACTTTACGAGGGCATCCTCCCATATAGGTATGATCATGCCTGGCTGAATTTCTGTCCGTTGAAGTATCCTTGGATCTTAAGATAGGAAGAATCCTGTTTAAAACTAGCATTAATTCCAGGTAGAATAGTTACTGGTTTGTAAATTCTGGTGTATATATGTGAGAATGTTTGTGACTGTGTGTAGATTTACATGTATCTATATACAATGTACAGATATGGAGTTGGTGCATAACTACTTGTTAGTAGATTGAGTGTGTACAGTATGTATGTGAGAATGTTTGTGGCTGTGTGAATTTACATGTATTTATATATTTAATGTAAAGGTATAGAGTTGCATCTAGATTATATTTATCTGTGCATCTATGGATACACAGACAAAGGGTATAAATAGTTCCCTTGCGGATCTTATGTATGATCCAAGAGGATTTTGTAAGGCGGTAGGAGTGTGCATTATATAAATTTGTAATGTACTGTACAATATAAAGGGGTCAGCTCATGGTAGGGCAAAGCGCGCATTTTAAGTACAGTAGTAGGGAGGGATGTATAATTAATACAATTCGGAGCATTTCTTCAAAGGCTGTTATTTTAGTGTCGGAAGTTCTTGTTACATTTCTCCGAAAGTTTTGTTTGGTCCTATTGAACCGACTTGGTTTTATTGCCCAGAATATTTCTTTCTGGTACTGATTTCACGTTGAATCTGTAGGTGTTGACAAAATAAACTCTTAACAGCATTACAAATGTAGACTAAAATCATCTCATGCAGCATTACAGAAGTAATGACATGTCAGTATCCATGGGTTTATTTCTATTTTACAAGAATGTCAGACATTCAGTATTCATGGGTTTATGTCTATCTTACAGGGATAACAAACATTCAGTATTCATAGGTTTATTTCTATTTTACAAGAATTTCAGACATTCAGTATTCATGGGTTTATTTCTATTTTACAAGAATGTTAGACATTCAGTATTCATGGGTTTATGTCTATCTTACAGGAATAACAAACATTCAGTATCCATGGGTTTATTTCTATTTTACAAGAATGTCAGACATTCAGTATTCATGGGTTTATGTCTATCTTACAGGAATAACAAACATTCAGTATCCATGGGTTTATTTCTATTTTACAAGAATGTCAGACATTCAGTATTCATGGGTTTATGTCTATCTTACAGGAATAACAAACATTCAGTATCCATGGGTTTATTTCTATTTTACAAGAATGTCAGACATTCAGTATTCATGGGTTTATGTCTATCTTACAGGAATAACAAACATTCAGTATCCATGGGTTTATTTCTATTTTACAAGAATTTCAGACATTCAGTATTCATGGGTTTATTTCTATTTTACAAGAATTTCAGACATTCAGTATTCATGGGTTTATTTCTATTTTACAAGAATTTCAGACATTCAGTATTCATGGGTTTATTTCTATTTTACAAGAATTTCAGACATTCAGTATTCATGGGTTTATTTCTATTTTACAAGAATTTCAGACATTCAGTATTCATGGGTTTATTTCTATTTTACAAGAATGTCAGACATTCAGTATTCATGGGTTTATGTCTATCTTACAGGGATAACAAACATTCAGTATTCATAGGTTTATTTCTATTTTACAAGAATTTCAGACATTCAGTATTCATGGGTTTATTTCTATTTTACAAGAATGTCAGACATTCAGTATTCATGGGTTTATGTCTATCTTACAGGAATAACAAACATTCAGTATCCATGGGTTTATTTCTATTTTACAAGAATGTCAGACATTCAGTATTCATGGGTTTATGTCTATCTTACAGGAATAACAAACATTCAGTATTCATAGGGTTATGTCTATTTTACAAGAATGTCAGACATTCAGTATTCATGGGTTTATGTCTATCTTACAAGAATGTCAGACATTCAGTATTCATAGGTTTATGTTTATAAGCATTGCATATGTTGATCAGGATGTGAAATATTCTAGTTGTAAGAAAATTGCTTCATTATAACGTGTGGGAATCATGTGTGTAACTGGCATCACTGCATGAACCGCCAACGACACCTAGCTCCAAGGAGATTCTGCAGGACTGTAGTAATGTGGTTTGTGTGGCAAGTGAGTTATAGCAGTATGAATGTAGGAAGATGTTAGAGTACATGCAGCAGCACTTCTGTGAACAAGCTCTTTCGTAAACTTGAAATTTTCACAATCATCCAAAGACATTAATTTTTTTTCAAAGACTTGAAAGTACATTTACGGTTAATTTTAAGACTTTCTAGTTATACATCTAACCGTTTTTGCTCGGTGAAGAATTTTTTTTTTTTTTTTTTTCACAGTCATGGTATTTTCCCTTCGTGTTTATTTTCCACCAGCATCATTTGTTTTCCAAACTCCCTCGTACAAATTGAAATTGTCCTTAAGGACCTCACGTAAGGCCGACTAATGTGTCCTTGCAGTGTCTCGTCAGGTCCCTAGTTAAGAATATTGTTTAGCCTTCTACTTTATCTCCATTACAACTTCTTTATTTCCCTCTTATTTTAAAACCTCTTTTAACTTTTACTACGCCGTGCAACTGGGAGGTCGTCCCCCTATTGCTAAATTACCCACCCCCATATATATCCAAACAAAATTCATGCGACCTGAAAAATAAACTTTGATTTTCAATGAACCCCTTATTTTCTATTCTTCTTATATCCCATATTTCCATTCCTTCTATGTTTTTGTAATGGCCATCATTCTCTTTTGCACATTATAATTTCAACTTCCCGAGCCATCTCTCGTAGACCTGGGCATGCTTTTTTTTCTTTTAAACCTGTTATTTCCTCATCCTATCACTTACTACTTATGATCCCATTTTCTACCCTCTAATGCCTACAATCACTCCCTGCTGTCCAATGACCTAAACATCGAATTTTTTAAACTTTTCATTTACTCCTTCCGTCTTTTCTTTAGCTTAGCTTACACTTCAAGTGTCTTCTCCTGTCTAAATCAGAAATAACCCAGATAAAACGTAAATATTTTTCAAGTCACTAGACAAACCACAACTCTTTAGTGATGCCATTATAAAATAACTTCCTTTATACTTGCTATGCTAATCTTGCAGTGCGATTTGCAGAGAATGAGTTTTCCCCCAGGAGCTTCAAGATTAAATCTCCTATTCGTCTTCCCGAAATTGTAATAATTTCCATATCAACAGCCTAACCACACACTCTAGTTAAATTTGCAAGTAATAGGGGTGGTTCATGCAACATTATATAGTGGTTTTGCATTTCATGATATATTCCTTCTCTTACACTGTTCAAAAAAATTCATACTTGTGCTATGTATATAAATTTCTGTATAAGGAGAGCGTGTATATATTGCAGAAATGAAATGGTATTGCCATGAATTTTAATTAATGCAGGAGAGTTTGAGGAGTTGTATTCATTAAAACTGAAAAAAAAAAATAAAATAATATAAAAGTAATTGTAAAAGTAAAAGGGTTACGACGTAGAATTTTTTTTGGTGACATTAGGAATATAAAGAAAATTAAAATACGTGATGATGAAGGACATTATGATTAGTTTCATATTCAGTAACTACGCTACATCACGAAACCACCGACAGAGTTCCCGTTGCCATGGCAACGAAGGTAAACAACCCTTCCCCTTCATTCACTACCGTGATTTTTGGTTCCGGTCGGGTCACGAATGATTTCTGTGTGTTTTAAGATATCGTAAACATTTAATCACATCTTAATGAGTATTGTGATTTATCAACTTATTAAGCCTACTCCAAGTGTAGCGAGTTATAGTCTCCTTGCATAGACCTCTTCCTCTGCTAATAAGGTAAGTTATTCCCCCAAAAAATACTGTTTTATTATCTTCTGATGGAGATTCAAGGTGACAAGGGGGGGACAGATCAGAACACGCAACCGAATTAAAGCAACAGTTAAAGTCAATGCAGTTTCCTCGTGGCACAAATTTAGTTGTAAAACATGTTGCCTAGAATATTGGCTTTCTTAATTCATTTAAAGAACCCCTTTATGAGAAATTTGAGTTTTGCATTCAATAAATAACGAGAATATTGGCTTATACTGACCATTTAAAAGAAAACTGCTCTTCCAAATAGCTTACATCTTATGATAATGAATTTAAACATTTTGTGTATTTTTGTTTTCTGTACATAGCAGTGTACTCTTTTCATGAACATATACGTAATGTATTTTTTTCAAGATCTTACTGTCTGAACTTCTGTATTCGAAGCTATTAATGAATAACTAATAAACAGATTTATCTAATTGTTCTCGTTGTATTACGAGTAACATAATGGTCAAAACATTTCCCTTATCGTGCATGGCTATTTAAAGGTTCTCACTTTTTTATTTCTATGAAATTTCTCATACTTTAATTCGTGTAGGTTTGTTCGTGTGTGTGTGACGGTAGTCTATTTTAGCTGCCATTTTTAAATTCTAATGATCGATATACAGTATTTAATTTTTTCTAGTGCCTTCCACAAAGACATTGAGGCGACTGCGTGGCGATCATGCTTAATTTCTGTGACGATAATCGTAATCAGCACGAGTCGTTTTGTTTTAATTACTTTCGAGCTCTCTAAACTTCAGTACAGAAATTGTTTCCAATTAAGTTTCATGGTAAATACTGTTTCACTTAGAATTCATAAGTTTATGTTTATCTTACAAGAATGTCAGACATTCAGTATCCATGGGTATATGTCTATCTTACAAGAATGTCAGACATTCAGTATTCATAAATTTAGGTCTGTCTTACAAGAATGTCAGACATTCAGTATTCATAGGTTTATGTCTATTTTAAAATACTGTCAGACATTCAGTATTCATAGGTTTATGTCTATCTTACAAGAATGTCAGACATTCAGTATTCATGGGTTTATGTCTATCTTACAAGAATGTCAGACATTCAGTATTCATAGGTTTATGTCTATTTTACAAGAATATCAGACATTCAGTATTCATAGGTTTATGTCTATCTTACAAGAATGTCAGACATTCAGTATTCATAGGTTTATGTCTATTTTACAAGAATATCAGACATTCAGTATTCATAGGTTTATGTCTATCTTACAAGAATGTCAGACATTCAGTATTCATAAGTTTAGGTCTATCTTACAAGAATGTCAGACATTCAGTATTCATAGGTTTATGTCTATTTTAAAATACTGTCACATTCAGTATTCATAGGTTTATGTCTATCTTACAAGAATGTCAGACATTCAGTATTCATGGGTTTATGTCTATCTTACAAGAATGTCAGACATTCAGTATTCATAGTTTTATGTCTATTTTACAAGAATGTCAGACATTCAGTATTCATGGGTTTATGTCTATCTTACAAGACTGTCAGACATTCAGTATTCATAGTTTTATGTCTATTTTACAAGAATATCAGACATTCAGTATTCATAGGTTTATGTCTATCTTACAAGAATGTCAGACATTCAGTATTCATGGGTTTATGTCTATCTTACAAGAATGTCAGACATTCAGTATTCATAGTTTTATGTCTATTTTACAAGAATATCAGACATTCAGTATTCATAGGTTTATGTCTATCTTACAAGAATGTCAGACATTCAGTATTCATAGTTTTATGTCTATCTTACAAGAATGTCAGACATTCAGTATTCATGGGTTTATGTCTATCTTACAAGAATGTCAGACATTCAGTATTCATAGTTTTATGTCTATTTTACAAGAATATCAGACATTCAGTATTCATAGGTTTATGTCTATCTTACAAGAATGTCAGACATTCAGTATTCATGGGTTTATGTCTATCTTACAAGAATGTCAGACATTCAGTATTCATAGTTTTATGTCTATTTTACAAGAATATCAGACATTCAGTATTCATAGGTTTATGTCTATCTTACAAGAATGTCAGACATTCAATATTCATAGGTTTATGTCTATTTTACAAGACTGTCAGACATTCGGTATTCTTAAGTTTAGGTCTATCTCACAAGAATGTCAGACACTCAGTATTCATAGGTTTATATCTATCTAACAAGAGTGTCAGACAGTCAATACCTTTTGTTTGTCTCTCATGAATTTAATTGCAGTCAAAGTTATACTATCGGGTTATTTATGGCTAATTCCATACATTGAATACATTTTTTTTTTTTTTTTTTTTGTCTGCTGGCACTCTTCTCTGCTGCTTATATACTTGACAGGACTTCTGAAGAGTTGCCAGAATGTTTGACCTTTCCTGGATTGATATACTTTTCAAAACATTTGCAAGGCACTTCTTCAGATGCCAGAGATAGCTGTATATTTTATCTTTATTTGCTATTCAGTGGCATAGACTTGTGTATCTATTTTTTTTTTTTTGCAGTTATTCCATTACAGATAAATGCTTTTAGTTTTCAGTTTAAAGAAATGACCATCTCAAATGATGATATCTCGCTTACGAATTAATGTTCTTTGTAGACCATGTTCAAGTTTTTAATTAAATTTTTTTTTCCGAATGCTTTTTCATCAGGCACTAATACTGTTGGAAATTAATGTTTTTTTATATTCTTTTAGCCAAGGAGGCAATCACTTTTGTTTTAATTTTTCTGTTTATTACTTGATGGATGCGTAGATATGAGCTAAATGAACGTTGAATTTTTCTAGAAAACATTCCACAAAATATATTTAGAAATATACTTTTTTTTAAAAGACTTTTTGGGGAGACATATTAGGATAATATTTTTTTTTTTATTTATTTATTTATTTTTTTTTGCAAGGCGCAGTAATTTTGCAATGTCACTTTTGGGGACAAACCACCATTTAAGCGGCAATTTGTGTAACTTTTCGGAAGAAAACACCTTTTAGGCGGCTATTTTTGAGCAACTTTTAGGAAGAAAAAGACTGAAGGGTTGGTAATTTTTAGATTTAGTTTGTGACGAAAATTATTCTTGATACTGTTAATATATGCTGACTTAACATATCTTTTTATCGCGTGTTCATTTTTATTCATATTCAAGATATTAGCATAAAGTCTTTCAAAGATCCTGATCAGGATTGCCAGGTCAACAATGGTGGTCTGCCAAAGAAACTATATCCATGTTAGCTTCTTTAACAACCGCCCTCCGCCCCCCGCCCCCCGCCCCCCGCCCCCCGCCCCCCGCCCCCCCCCCCGCCCCCCCCCCCCCCCAAGTCCGGTTTTGCAATTCATATTTTCTTATCCAAGTTATTACAGGAATTTTCCCATGATGGGTTTTAAGTTGGTTACTGCCTTTTACACAACTCTGCGTTGTGTATAATTGTTCTTGATTATCATCTTATTAGTAACAAAGTTTATTTTATGATAGTCCACAAATTAAAAACTAACTGCTTAAGAAGTTCATTTGGTCATGTGTTTTTCATGTGTTTTAAACCTTTTTTTCAAATCATGTATTCTTTTATCTATTTTTAGTCATCTTTTTATATCACTCAAAACTAAAAAGGAGTTTTACCCATAATTTAATACGCTCACGTATTTCTCCAATTTGAAGTGAAATTCACATCCCAATTGTTACGGATCATTTCTATAAAAGTTTTCAATGGAAGGTTGCAAAAGGGAGACGACATAAAAGAATAAAATTGCATTAAAATCATCTTATTCCTATCGATTATGGTATCCTAATGTTAGGTAGCCCTGGGAAACAACCCCTTACCCCCCTCCCCCCACCCTTTGAAATTGTTCAACAATTTGGGCAATCCAACATGAAAACATTTCCGGTTGATTTTAAAAAAGGTTGTAACCGATCTCATTGGTAAACCTATTTTATTATGATTTGGGAGATTGTATGTATATTTTTATTGTATGAACTATAAAAAGAAACGATTACAGCCTTATTCAAAGTACTGAGACTGATTAATTTAGATAAACGTCTCCGAACATAGAAAGCGTAAATAACACATGACTTAAAAAGCTGCGAGAATACATGACTGAAACACATATCGTAAAAAAGATATGAGAACATATGACTGTCAAAAGGTATAAGAACACATGGCTGAATACGACTAACAAATAAGCTACATATTTAAAATTTCACTTCCAAATATTCCCTCTCCCTAATACTCTGACTCTTCTTTGATCTCCCTAATTCTCATCATTTGGTTTGGTTTAATCATGCAGAAAAGCTGCTTCAACGACGTCTATGCACTACTGCATATAGTTTCAGGAGAGAGATTGAACGAATATTACTATATCCCAATGAGTGGGGGCTTTCCGTAGAATATACTTTAGTGGAAAGTATTGTTCAAACTTTGAGGTTCTGTGATGCCTATATACTGTGACGAGCCGAGAGAAGGTTGTGACTCAAAAGCAGGATGAAAGCAACTGAGTAACTTTATTACAGAACACTCGCCTTTATATATAAAAACTCAATGCAACAGGAAATTTTCTGTTCAGCCGACACCGCACCGGTTAACAGTTAACGGTGAGAAAAACAGACGTTATTTCAGGTTCAATGCAACAGGAAATTACCCGATCAACCGACACCGCACCGGTTAACAGTTAACGGTGAGAAAAACATACATGTTATTTCAGGTTCTTGTTAGTGCAAGGGGAGAGCGAAGATAAAAGCTTAATATATACACAAAATGAAATGTCGTTACCATGTACGATCGTGTGACACACGGTTGGTACAATACAAAGACTACCTGAAAGTTTCGAAACAAGTTTACAGGAAAGGAACATACAAATTCATTTGTTTATTCTTTTATTTCCATAGAAATACAATTAAACACAGATGAATGGTTAAGTTATTTATGAAAGCTCTTTATTTAAGACCCTAAATATCTGAAATCTGACTTGTTTATCGTAGTTAGCTTGCCCCCCTTGGTTAATAATTAAACCACACGAAAGGAAACCAAGAACATTTTCCTCACACAAAGAGAAGTGTTTATGGTATACTGGTAAGAAAACCATCCTAGAATTACTTTTTAACACCAGCTGAAACTAAAATTTATTCGTTTTCCATTTTCCCAACACGTTATGGGTAACATGTGATAATACAACCATAGATAATAATGGAAAACCAAACCTTTAGGTACCTTTCGGTGTTGTAAATATCTTCCTCACATCGTTATGAATTTGGTCTATCTTTAAAGTTATTGGTCATTTTGAAGGTTGGAGAATTATAATGTTTAGATATCAGAAACTACGATAGATATTCTTCTGGAGGTCAGAATTTGAGTGTCAAAGGTTTTGTTTTATGTATTACCATCACCTATTTATGTAAGACAAAGGAAAATTCTCTGAGCTTATTTAGAATTGGTGTTTTAGTGTCTATGGTTTGTTGCATATGTTCCACTATCAATTTTAACAGACTTTTCTTTTAAGCGTAAGGTCAAATTGAAGGTACTGTACCAACCGTGTGTCACACAATTGTACATAATTATTTTGTATATATTATGCTTGTATCTGCGCTCTTCCCTCGCACTAAAAAGAACCTGAATGATCATGTCTCCGGTTTTGCTCTGAACATTGTCTGTCTCTCGAACATGTTATGTCCTGTTACCTTGAGGTTTTGTATATAAAGAAGAGTGTTCCTTAATAAAACTCAGTTGATTGCATCCTGCCTTTTGAGTTCACAACTCCTCTCTCGGCCCGTCACATTGGTGACCCCGGAAGTCGACTCGCTCCCACTGCCTTCCACCCCCACCTCCCTCGCCCCTCCATCGTTGGTACTATGACGGAGACGGACTCTACTACGGCAGTTGGCGCTGCGGCCGCCCCATTGAAACTTTCACCGTTCGCCAGCGGAGAAGCGTTTGCTTGGTTTCAGCGCTCAGAAGTCCAGTTTTGTATCAGGGGCGTGACTCGCTCAACCACCAAAGCGGATTATGTTCTCACGGCAATACTCGAGGACACCTTCCCAGAAATATCCGACTGGCTTTGTGACAAGGAGACACCCCAATAGCGTATGACGCCCTCAAAACATACCTTCTGCAGCAGTACTCGCCGTCGCCAGCCGCCCGTATAGCAAAGCTTTTTCAGCTCTCGCAACAACCGTTGGGGGACCAAAGGGCTTCGCTTGCCATCAGGGAAATGACCAGTATCGCTTGCCTTCAACCTGCCACAGACGGCTCTCCTCGTGAGGTGAACCTACTTCGTGCCCTTTGGATACGCCGTTTACCCGAACCTATACGCGCTGCCATACCCGATGTCGATAGTTTACCCATAAAGGACTTGATGACCAAAGCCGACGCCCTTATGATCAGCCACTTCAAGACCTCCATCAACGCCTCCACCCCTGACGACGAGGATGCCTATTCAACGTCAACCGAAGCTGACATGAATGCCGTAGGACATACACGCCTACCCCGTGACGTGCCGAAGCAGCGACAAAGCTGCCCACCACCCACCAATCGCTCACGCCCCTACGAACGACTTCTATAGCCACTTACTACCTCCCATCCGCCGCAGTTTTGCTACTACCACTTCAGATTCGGGGCAACCGCGAAGAAATGTGCCAAGGATTGTCAGTGGCCAAAAAATGTGTAAGTAGGCCATCGCTTGTGGCGGTGGCCTCCCATGTTTCTAATCTTTTCTTTTTACAGGATGCAATAATGGGCGTGCGATTTTTGGTAGACACGGGTGCTTGTCGTTCTCTTTTGCCAAGGAAACTCTTCAAGGCACGACGTAGTCTGTCTACATCTGCCGATGTCCGCTTGGTAGCTGCCAACGGATCTGCGATACCCACCTACGGTTACGAGAACCTCACATTATCGTTCGGAAACGGTAAATTCAATTGGAAGTTTCTCGTTGCTGACGTCACAATGCCAATCCTCGGTGCGGATTTCCTCTCTCATTTCCACCTTCTGGTCGATGTCGCCCACCGACGATTGGTCAACGCAGACTCGTACTTGTCGACACCTCTTCAACCCGCCCCCTCTAACCTCGCTCTCCACATCAGCGCACCCACGGATGCCTACGCCCACCTCCTCACGTCGTACCCGGAAGTTTTCCGTCCAGAACTTCGCCAAACGCCCACGGTTCCTGCCAAGCACGGTATTTATCACCATATCAAGACGACGGGACCCCCAGTCTTCGCAAAATTCAGACGTCTGGCACCGGAACGATTGGCAGCCGCCAAACAGACGTTCGCCGAAATGGAGAAAATGGGCCTTTGCCAAAAGGCCTCCAGCCCATGGTCGTCACCCTTACACATCGTTCTGAAGAAAGACGGCTCCCTCCGTCCGTGCGGGGATTACAGGCGCCTGAACATGCAAACAGAACCGGATCACTACCCCCTCCCAAACATTGCCGATGTGACCTCCTACCTGCACAAAGCGAAGGTTTTCTCTACGCTCGACCTCCTGAAGGGGTATTATCAGGTGCCTATGAACCCAGAAGACATCCCCAAGACCGCCATCACCACTCTGTTTGGTACATACACCTTCAATTACTCCTGTTTTGGCCTTCGTAATGCTGGGGCAACGTTTCAACGTCTCATGGATGGCATCTTAGGGGACCTCCCTTTCTGTGTATGTTATGTGGACGACATACTTGTGTTCTCCTCCTCAAAAGAGGAACACCTCCGTCACCTGCGCATCGTGCTCACCCGCCTGCAACAAAACGGCCTTGTAGTCCGGTACGACAAGTGTACCTTTGGCGCCAACGAAGTGTCGTTCTTAGGGCACCGTATCACTCTTGAGGGAGTCCATCCCCTCCCTGAGAAGGTAGCAGCCGTTCAGAACTTCCCCGCGCCCTCGACCGTCAAAGCTCTGCAGGAATTCTTGGGCATGATCAACTATTATCACCGTTTTCTGCCAGCCATTGCCGCCACTCTTGCTCCCCTCTACGCCTCCCTCAAGGGCAAGCCAAAGGACTTGAAGTGGGGTCCCCTTCAAGAAGCAGCCTTCTGCAATGCAAAGAAGGCCCCATCAACTGCTGCGGCTCTCACTTTTCCTATCCCACACGCCCCTCTCCTTCTCTACACCGATCCCAGCGACGTCGCTATTGGTGCAGTACTCGAGCAGGTGGTCAAAGGCTCGCCCCGCCCATTGGCCTTCTTCAGCAGAAAACTGTCCAAGGCAGAATCGGGTTATTCTACCTTCGATCGAGAATTGCTGGCGGTGCACTTGGCTGTCCGTCACCTTCACCATTTCTTAGAAGGTACGCCCTTCGTCATTCGCACAGACCACATGCCTCTGGTGCACGCCTTCACTCGACAGTCTGACGCCTGGTCCGCCCGTCAACGCCGACATCTCTCCGCCGTGGCTGAATACAATTGCCCCCGCCAATACGTCCCTGGGAAAATTAATCCCGTTGCCGATGCCCTGTCAAGAAACACGTTGGCTGCCGTTCAACTGGGATTGGATTACAATGCCCTGGCTGACGCCCAACGACAGGATCCAGAGTATCAAGCTTGTAGGACATCCTGCACGTCCCTCCGTTGGGAAGATTTTCCCCTTGAAGACTCCAACACCACCCTCCTCTGTGACGTCAGTACTGGTAGACCGCGACCTTGGATTCCTGCTCCCGTGCACCGACAGGTGTTTGATTTCATTCACGGCCTTTCACATCCCTCGTGCCATTCTACTGCACAGCTGCTGAAGGCAAAGTTCATTTGGCACGGCATTTCTAAGGATGATAAGGATTGGGTCCGCGCCTGTACTTCTTGCCAAACTTCCAAAGTACATCGACACACGGATTCAGGAGTGGGCACCTTTCCTCAACCTCAGCGTCGTTTCGCACACATTCACGTCGACGTTGTAGGCCCCCTACCCACATCACAAGGACATCGTTACCTGTTTACCGTCATCGACCGCTCCACTCGTTGGCCTGAAGCCATTCCCATGGAAACTGCAATGTCCACCTCATGTACATCTGCCTTACTCTCTGGATGGATTTTAAGATTCAGTATCCCTGAGTATATTACTTCTGACAGGGGAACCACTTTCACCTCTCAATTGTGGACGTCATTAGCGAATCTCCTGGACATCACCCTACATCAGACAACGGCCTACAACCCCGCTGCCAATGGAATGGTTGAACGTTTTCATCGCACCCTCAAAGCTGCTTTGATGTCCCGCTGCAAGGATTGCAACTGGTTTACTCAACTTCCCTGGGTCCTCCTGGGACTAAGGACCACTCCTAAAGACGCCCTCGACGTCTCGGCAGCTGAAATGGTGTATGGCGACCCGTTGGTCGTCCCTGCCGAATTTTTTCCTTCTACAACCTCCTCCGACGATCTCCAGCGCATACGTCACGTCGTGGGAAAATTTACTCCGTGCCGCCAGACTTACAAGTCCCCAGCGAAGCATCACATACCAACGGACTTGCACTCTGCAACGCACGTCTTCCTGCGCAACGACACTAGCAAGCCACCACTAACGCCCCCTTACACGGGCCCTTTCCTTGTAATCCGACGCAGTCCGAAAGCATTCCTACTAAACATTCGGGGCAAAGAAGACTGGGTCTCCATTGATCGTCTAAAACCTGCTTATCTTCTGCCAGATGACCCGCCTACAGTTCGCCTCTCTAGATCAGGGCGCCCTATTTAACATGTACAGTATGTCATTTTTAGGGGGGGAGCCATGTACCAACCGTGTGTCACACAATTGTACATAATTATTTTGTATATATTATGCTTGTATCTGCGCTCTTCCCTCGTACTAAAAAGAACCTGAATGATCATGTCTCCGGTTTTGCTCTGAACATTGTCTGTCTCTCGAACATGTTATGTCCTGTTGCCTTGAGGTTTTGTATATAAAGAAGAGTGTTCCTTAATAAAACTCAGTTGATTGCATCCTGCCTTTGAGTTCACAACTCCTCTCTCGGCCCGTCACAGTACCTAGGAGTTAGTAATTACTTATCCCGATTAATTTTTACCTTAACTTTCTTAAGGTTATAGATGGATTTGGAAATTAAATTACAATATGCTTTTCAATATTTTGTTTGTTTTTAATTTATGTAGATTGATGATTAAAACCTTTGGAGTTAGTGGAAACTTTCCTAAAATATCTTCCTATTTTTATCTTCATATATTATCAGTCACTCTATAGTTTAGAAGTAGAGAATTTATGACCTTTACCTTCATATATTATCAGTCACACTATAGTTTAGAAGTAAAGAATTTATGACTACCCTCATATATTATCAGTCACACTATAGTTTAGAAGTAAAGAATTTATGAATACCCTCATATATTATCAGTCACACTATAGTTTAGAAGTAAAGAATTTATGACTACCTTCATATATTATCAGTCACACTATAGTTTAGAAGTAAAGAATTTATTTCTACCTTCATATATTATCAGTCACACTATAGTTTAGAAGTAAAGAATTTATGACTTCAAAAATCTTTAAAAAGTCATTTATAAGCATGATTACATTAATAGCAATTTGATTCTGCCAAGTCATTGTTTGAAACCAAAAAATAGATGGAAATTTAGTTCTTGCTATCTTCCTTCAGATGACCGCAATGGTATTTCGAGTTCATCTACAGGAGACGAGGACAATGGAACTGTATTATCAGGAGAATACTTCTCTACACTACCAGGATCAACTGGCTGCCATATTTATTTCCCAGTGGGATTCCTATTTTAAGGTAAGGTAAAAATAACTGAGCTACATTACATTTATAGTTTTGTAACTGTTTAGTATTATATATATATATATATATATATATATATATATATATATATATATATATATATATATATATATATATATATGTATGCATATATTTATATCTATAATATATATATATATATATATATATATATATATATATATATATATATAAAATATATATTATATATATGTATGTATATATATATATATATATATATATATATATATATATATATATATATAATATATATATATATATACAGTATACAGTATAGATTTCATAATCTATATATACTGTACACATATGGAGATATATGCACACATATATATGTGTGTATGTTATATATATATATATATATATATATATATATATATATATATATATATATATATATATATATATATATGTATATATATATATTATATATATATATATATATATATATATATATATATATATATATATATATATATATACAATGTCTGTGTATGAGAACTTTATGTACTCGTATATTCGTGATAGTGTGATTTGAGTGGTTGACCCAGGTTTGTAAGAATGAATATGCCCCAATTTTCATTTTCAAATAAACCTAAAAAATAACAGGTGTCTCAAAACTTCTTACAAAAATGTATCTCAACATTCTGAAATATGTGATGCTATCAAATTGTATATAAGAATACGAAAGAGGAGAAAACAGAAATTGATCAGCTAATAACTAAATCAGTTGGCAGTCTCAATACATGAATGTATTAAAAAGAAAACAAATAATGCATTTGTTAAAAAAAAAAAGGTTAGGATTTTAACCTTCACTATTTTGTAATTCCTGAAGGTTAAAGTTAATAAGTTTCGTAATTAAACCTGGAAGCCATATCGCTTACCGCAACGGTATGAGGAGACAAGAAGGAAAAAAGGTATCGAGGCAGAGAACAGTTATGGTTTGTTGATCCCATGAAAATTCCCCTTTGTTTCCTACATTTATGGTAGGCTATCAAATTTTATACCCAATTATAGGCGTGTCGTTTTAGATATACATAATTGAACTCCTTGATTATCGAATCAAGAAATTCGCTTAATTTTGATAATAATAATAATGTTAATTCTAATCATGATAATTTTGATAGTAATAATAACATTAATGTCATGAAGAGGATGTCATGGTATTCATTGTACAAAAAGAAAGTGAATGTGTACTATTTTAATTCAAAATAGATCTTGAAAAATATTTAAAGTATTATATTTTTATATTGTGAATAACTTGCTGATAAATTTTAGATTATACAGATATTTACCCAGTGGTCTTTATAAGCACAGTACCTAAGAACAATTTTTGATATATGAGCTTCAAGTAACTTGAAGTAATCTCCCTTAATCAACTTCATGGTAAAGACTGAATTAAGAAGGCATAGAAAACCCGTTAGAATATGTGGAAAAACTGTCAAGATCTCAAGAAGGATCACTTTTCCCAGAGCAAAATCTCATCCACTAAAAATATTTCTCGCCGATATATTTATCGCATCTTTCATCTCATGTTCCATTCATCTTGCTGCATGTCCCTCCCTTGTTAACCCAGACATAATTACATGTGTTGCAGTTTCCTTTTATGCATGAGCGAACCTGCTGGGGTTTTATCATTTTTGCCCCCACCAGAATCATAAGTGTTCATCTCTGACGTGTATTTGCATATGTTTCTTTTGTACAAAGTTTATTACAGTAATAGAATCAGTAATGTTATTTTGGCAGTGGGATGAAAACCCAGATATGTAATAAACTATACTAATTTTTTTTTAATGAGGCGCCTTTGCACCGACTCGCAGCGTGCCCTGTTAGCTCGGAAAAGTTTCCTGCTATCTGATTGGTTAGAATAATCTTGTCCAACCAATCAGCGAACAGGAAACTTTTCCGAGCTTTAAGGGCACCCCTGCGAGTCGGTGCAAAACTGCCTCGCTAAAAAGAATTGACTATAGGTACTAATGTATACTTACGGGATATATTTGTACCGTTAATCAGTATACGATTTTCATCTGGATATAGTGAATAAAAAGGAGATTTTGATAAATCAAGTATTCCAAAGTGTATGATGTATTTTCCCCCTGTAAATGCATACATGTTAGAAATATGATAGATTAGATACATTTCCTAGTGTGCATTAATTTCATTGTTGACTTTCAGAAGAAAACCAGTGGTCTCATCAGAAGCAGAGAGATTACCTGTCAGACGGTTCCTTATTACACCATGGACAAGACCACCCAGAAATCGGCCGTTTCCACAAAGGTAGGAAGATCGATTATATTTTACCAATATAGAAGTAAGGAAAGCTTAGAATCTGCATTATTCAAGTTGAATTATTTCGGAAGGCGATCGACCTAATATACATGGGAGGAAACTTAAATGTAAAAAGAATTAATATATAATAATAGAATTTCAAGAACAAATTATTAAGGACAAATGCAGCAACAGAAATTAGAGTTGATCTTACATGACATTTCCAAACTTTAAAAAAAGTAAAATGTCTAAGATTGTAAAATGCATTAGAAAATGTATTAGGAAAAAAAATCGAATTTCAAAGCTAAGAATTAAAGTTTAACTGAGACGGAAACGTCCAAGAATTAACGACGACATTAGTATCAGGTCACTGCTTGAAGTAAGTGGGAGAGTGGGAGGTAAACCACGAAATACTGTCGTGCGCGAAGAGTAATAAAAGCGTAGTTTGAATACGACTATACAACTGCGCTTTTGGCAGTCTCCTAACATGGTTAGCTGAGCTTAAAGCTCAACTGTCTGTTATGTTATGCACGGTCTCGTGTTATGCAGTGAAAGACTTGTTATATTGTTCCTCTAAGATCTTTAAATGAATTTTGATAATCGTTAATTACCTGGCGTTACTTTTTAATAATCAATGATTATTTGTGCAGCTGGTTGATGTTCGAGTTTCTTATGTAAACAAACGTTGATTAGCCGTGAAATTTGAAATACCAGGGTATTGATACTTTGACTGTGATGCAGTGGGTTAGTACCAGTCTCTATTTTGGTTTGAATCAGTGGTGCAATATTGAAGGTGGGGAGACGCCTATTCTTTTAGGTAATTGGGTGCTGAATCCATTGATTTAGAATTTTTCAGTTTCTATGAGCTTTCAGTACATATTTTATTTTTAATGAAGATTAGCTTCTCTTAATCGTCATTTTATATATATATATATATATATATATATATATATATATATATATATATATATATATATATATATATATATATGTATATATATATATATATATATATATATATATATATATATATTTAAATATATATATAAATATTTATATATATAAATATTTATATATATATATATATATATATATATATATATATTTATATATATATATTTATATTTATTTATATACACTAATATATATATATATATATATATATATATATATATATGTATATATATATATATATATATATATATATATATATATATATATATATATATATATATATTAAGATTTGCAGAGAGTTCTGTTTAGTGAATCATGGGAGGAATTGCAAAAGTTGATAGAAGATTTGAATAGGGAAAACAAAAATGCAAGACTGAAAATGAATATGAGTAAAACTAAGTTAATGTTCAATTTAAAATGCATAGACAACAAATAAGTTTTATGGATGAACCTCTACAAATTGTTAATGAATATACGTACTTAGGACAGACAGTAAGGGTTTCCCCAGGACATGAAAACGAAATTAGAAGGATAAACTTTTGGTAAACAAAATGAGGTTATGAAAAGTAAAATGACACTTTCTCTAAGAAGAAAAGTATTTAATCAGATGGTCCTACTAGTTTTAACTTCTGCATCGGAAATTTGGAGCCTTGCTTAAGCCTTATAACATAAGCTAGTTACAACTCAAAGAGCTATGGAAAGAACAATGATGCGAAAAACACTTTGAAATAGAAAATGAGCAACATGGATTCGAGAGCAAACTAAAGTAGAGGTTATTCTAAAAAAAATGTAAGAAAAAGAAGTGGACATGGGCAAGATAGACAATGAGAATGACAGATAATAGATGGACATTAAGAATAACAGAATGGGTCCCTAGAGATTGCAAAAGAAGCAGGGGAAGGAGGAGAATACGATGGAATGACGAGCTAAGAAATTTTTGCCAGTATAGACTGGCATAGAAAGACCATAAATAGATGCTAGTGGAAGGACATGTCTTAGTCCTTTGTCTGCCAGTGAACTAATTATGGCTGATGATGATGGTGATATGAATGTAAGCACTATACGCTAATTACTCTAGGCTACTAACAAATTTTATTACTAGCCTAATATCATTAAGATACTATGAAAGCCCTAGCCTAGATCAACCATTCCTTACTAGGTGTACGTGAACAATCGCCAGGGGTTCCGTGAGAATTCATGTTTTATTTGATTAATTTTTTCATGTATATTTTAAACATACAGTGAGAAAACATAGGCCTATTTTTTTTTATCATAACATATAGTGCGAGATTTTTTTTTTTTTAATTTTATTAAAGGTTGGTTTTATAAATGACGGTGAAATGGTTTGTAATATAGGCATCCAATGGTGTTTCGAGGCGGCATGAGTCATGAAGAATACTTGTATTGCACCATTCAACGGATTTCATAAGTGTTATGAACTGATCAGTTCCGACTACTGAAGATCCCGTTTTCATTTCTTATTTAATCTGTCTTGAACAGAGTGAGCAACCATTTTCTTTTCAACAGTCTTTTAGTATTCATGAAAGGCTGAGATATTGAAATATTTTAATAGGAAGCATCCAGTTGATGAAGAGGATATGAAGAAAAATGACGATATATATATATATATATATATATATATATATATATATATATATATATATATATATATATATATATATATATATATATATATATATATATATATATATATATATATATATATATATATATATATATATATATGGGTTCCTTGGGACAAGATAAATTGTCTCAAGGGTTCCTTGAGTAGTAGGTTGGCCAGGGCACCAGCCGTCCGTTGAAATACTACGGCCAGAGAGTTATGGGGTCCTTTGACTGGCTAGACAGTACTACATTGGATCCCTCTCTCTGGTTACGGTTCTTTCTCTTTGCCTACAAATACGCCGAATAGTCTGGCCTATTCTTTACAGATTCTCCTCTGTCCTCATACACCTGAAAACACTGAGATTATCAAACAATTAATTATTCGCTCAAGGGGTTAACTACTGGGCTGTATTTGTTCAGTGGCTACTTTCCCTCATGGTAAGGGTAGAAGAGACTCTTTAGCTATGGTAAGCAGCTCTTCTAGGAGAAGGACACTCCAAAATCAAACCACTGTTCTCTTGTCTTGGGTAGTGTCATAGCCTCTGTACCATGGTCTTCCACTGTCTTGGGTTAGAGTTCTCTTGCTTGAGGGTACACTCAGACACACTATACTATCTGATTTCTCTTATTATTGTTTTGTTAAAGTTTTTATAGTTTATATGGGAAATATTTATTTTAATGTTATTACTCTTCTTAAAATATTTAATTTTTCCTTGTTTCATTTCCTCACTGGGTTATTTTCCCTTTTGGGGGCCCTGGGCTTATAGCATTCAGCTTTTCCAACTAGGGTTGTAGTTTAGCAAATAATAATAATAATAATAATAATAGTAAAGGTTGGGAACCGCTGGCCTAGACTTTTAATTTTCAACATACTAGTCCACTGCAAATCAATCCTATCATACAATAGAAAAGTAATAATAAAAAAGTCTAATAGTGTTTAAAAAAATTTCAAAAGTATTTTCTTAAATGATGATATACTATATTTGTATTCTTACTAAAAAATAGTTGGCTTTTCAAATAAATTTCCAAACAATACATACTAAGCTAGCATAGTCTTTTAAAGAATCTTAGGGTCTACAGTATGCTTAAGTAAACGCAGACAAATATATTGACTTTTTCCCAGTAAATATTATGCATAAAACTATCTCTTCATCATCATCCCACGCAACAGATTTATGGTTGGATAAGCTGCATCCAATATCCTTGGATTAAAGACTTTTATAAATAAGTATGTTTATGATAAGACAAACTACGTAGATGTGTATTTCTTTATAGAAATTGGGATTTAAAAATGCTTCTGTCTTGGTTAGTCTATTCACCTGTCAAAAGAAAATGTTTTACTTTTTGTGCATACATTTTCAAATTTTTCCTTCAACAGAAAGTGCCAACCACTGTTCTTCACTAGAACTAAAGGGAAGTTTTAGCAGTAGGAAAAAAAAAAATAGAAAAAATCATAACACATGAAAATAGCCAGAGACGTTGGGATTCTGTCACAAGAGGGAAGAAAATAGTTATTTATTTGTGCTGGTCTTAGATGTGTTAAGTGAAGAGATCAGAAATGTTGTGGGAGTTGCTATATGCAAATGATTTGGTGATTACTGCTGAAAATGAGATAGACTTACCGAGAAGGGTTGTAGAGTGACAAGAGATTGTAGAGGGTGGGTGGGGTTAGCGGCCTTGAGAGTAAATATGGATAAGACAGAAGCTATGGTGAGCTTTAAGGAAGATAGGGACAGGATAGACATACACGAAAGTAGAGGTTCGATTATAAAAAAGGTGGAATGAATTAGATACTTTGGTCGCACTATAAATCAGGAGGTATGATGTAAGGATGAAGCTGAGAATAGTATAAAAGCATCCTGGAGGAAGTGGCGGGAGGTAGCAGGAGTGGTATATGATAAGAAAATGCTAATCAAGCTAAAAGTCAATAACCATATAGTGTTAATGTATGGATCAGAAATGTGGCTTCGAAGGCGAAAAGGGGAAGCAAAGGATGAGAGAATAGAGATGAGAATGCTTAGATGGATTATGGGAATATCACTGTTTTAAAAATTGGAAAATGATGAAACAAGAATGGCAGGCATAGTAAAGATTACAGAAGTGCTAAGAGTGCCACGACTTAGGTGGTGTGAGCACGTGTTGAGGATGGATGGTGGGGAGGGAGTGAGGAGGGCTTGAGAGGAACGTGTTAGGGGAGAAGAGCGATAGGGAGGCGGAAAATTAGACAGCGAGATAAGGTGAAGGATTATATGGAGAGAAGAGGTTTGGTGGAAGAGGATTCCTTTGATAGAAGGATTTGGAGAGGGCACATCAGGAAACCGACCCCTTAATGTAAAGATAACGATGGGAAACAAGTAGGAAAGGCGCCTATAACTATTCGATCTTTTAACACAAAATCTTAATTTTCCAATGTTAATTTCTATATTGGCAACAAATTGTACATTTTACGTTTTCTTAGCCTCCTGAATTTACTATATGTATCTCCGTTTTTAGTCATATTTACTTTGCCAATTGTCTTTGGTTATGAATAGTTACCAGTTAACGTGATGCTTTACTATAGTCTACATTTTACTTATCTTATCGTCATTTTTTAATTAATATATGAGGGGTAATGATAAATTGATTATACCTGATATTTGTAAAATAAGCTATTTCAGTTTGCGAATTCAGGTTTGTATTCCACATATGTAGTATCATTCCAGAATATAAAGCAAATTAGAATGATTTGTTTTCAACACAATATATCTAAAATAATGAACACAATCTTTCTTGCCAAGATCAATACACTCAAAGGAGATGGAACCCTCCCACTCCTATCTCTTTGGAAGTCATAATAAAGTTTGCCCCCGGGCGCCAACAGCCCTCGTGACGCCACTGCTGGTTTGAATCCCTGCAAGAAGAGGAGGGAAGGGGGGGGGGGGGGGGAGGAATCAATTATTTCTCATTTCGTATTTCAGGTTTTTGCTGTCATGTTTATTCAAATTGTACAAGTTAGGAGAATGGTGTGGCTAATATAAATACAATATACGTCTTTAATGATATTGCAGTTAGTGATGACATTTAATACGTAATTGTAGTTTTAGCGCATGGTGGAAACATATTTTTCATAACATGGTGATAATTTTTGAAACAATGGGGAATAAGAAACATATTATTTCCTTGGATTCTCTGTCAAAGATTTATTTTTATTGACAGGATACCAGTTGCATGGCGACACAGTCCAGTATGTATGACGAATATAAGACGCTTAAAAAATCCGGTAAGTCGGCTATCAGAAGATAATTATAGATGTTAAAGACTAGAAAACTTAAAAATAATGATGCAATAATAACCAATATCATGAAAGTTTAATTTCGTTTCCTTTCATAAAGGAATTAGCATTCGTTACATACTTTTGTACCATAGATTTTAATAACAGTTTTCTGTAATAATATTTTTTTTTTTCTAATTTAACTCCTATATTTTTAGCATTGTTTATTTTCCATGGCATGTATACTACACATTTTCTGTGTAATTCAGGATCTTGTTTCGTGTATATCATGACTATTTATTTATACTTATAATTATGTGACTAGCTAAATGTAATATATATTGTCAGGTCTTATATATTAATTCATAGGATTTTTGTTTCCAAAAGCCATTATAATAGATTTTGGTGTAACGTGAAACCCTTAATAATGAAATATTTGTTTTCTGTATTTCCCTAAACTGTTCCTGTGTATCAAAATAACATTTACACGTATTATGTTGATTTGTTTCCCCCATGTCATTGAAGCTCTATTGCCTTCTATTATAGCGATTCATTTAACAGGTAGTAGGTTGGCTATGGCACCAGCCACCCGTTAAGATACTACCACTAGAAAGTTATGGTGTCTTGACTGGTCAGACAGTACCACATTGGATCCTTCTCTCTGGTTACGGTTCATTTTCCCTTTACCTACACATACACCTAATAGTCTGGCCTGTTCTTTACATATTCTCCTCTGTCCTTATACACCTGACAACACTGAGTTTACCAAACAATTTTTCTTCACACAAGGGGTTAACTACTATACTGTAATTGTTCAGTGGCCACTTTCCTACTTTCCTCTTGCTAACGGTAGAAGAGACTCTTTTGCTATGGTAAGCAGCTCTTCTAGGAGAGGGACACTCCAAAATCAAACCATTGTTCTCTAGTCTTGGGTAGTGCCATAGCCTCTGTACCATGGTCTTCCACTATCTTGGGTTAAAGTTCTCTTGCTTGAGGGTACACTCGAGCACACTATTCTATCTTATTTCTCTTCCTATTGTTCTGTTAAAGTTTATATAGTTTATATAGATGTTTATTTTAATATTACTCTTCTTAAGATATTCTATTTTTCCTGTTTTTCCTTTCTTCACTGGGCTATTTTCCCTGTCGGAGCCCCTGGGCTTATAGCATTCTGCTTTTCCAACTAGGGTTGTAGCTTAGCAACTAATAATAATAATAATAATAATAATAATAATAATAATAATAATAATGATAATAATAATAATAATCACCAATATATTTTCTATTAGCCCAATAGCAAGTTTCCCTTATTTCCCTTCTGTTATTGTGTCCTATTTTCCAGATATCATAGAAAATTATTTGTTTTATATATATTTTAGTGACTGATGTTTTCGAGAATTCGAGGGTGCCCAAGAAAATGTCAAAATTCACAAGCCACCAAAACAATAATTCTTCACTTTTGAAAGGTAAGGTAAACAACTTTGTTTGCGCCTTTACGTAAGATAATTTAATATTTTTTTTTAACAAAATATTGGAACCTTCGACAACTTTAGTGCCTTTTAACAATGTAAAAGTTTATCAAATTATATGCATGTTTGTGACATGGTTGGAAGCGACCTGGCCTTTCATTAGAAGGGGCTAGGGTTCGATCCCAAGTATGAGGTAGAAATTTATTTCTAATATCATATGCAACCAAAAAATTTTTTAAATTCATTTGAATTTTTCTTCCTTTTAACAATACGTGTGGTATTTCTGTTGCATTTTGAATTCATACAGGATTTTTATATTGGCTTTTAATTTGTTTTAATTTTTCAATTTTTATGAAAGTTTGTTTATTCAATTACTAGTGATTTTAGCCCATTTCATCTCTTTACAAACTATTCTCTGAAATTTCTGGGCCTATATTTTCAAACAATTATGCTGCATTTTATCATTACCTAATTAGCTACTGCTTAAATTTCAAAATACATGGAATAAATATTTATTACTATTTATTAATGGTTCATATTGGTCCTCTCTCTCTCTCTCTCTCTCTCTCTCTCTCTCTCTCTCTCTCTCTCTCTCTCTCTCTCTCTCTCTCTCTCTCTCTCTCTCTCTCTTTTGATGAATTGTTTAGCTTCATACATTTTATCACATATCCCAATTGTCAATGATGTTTTCCTAAATCATCACAGATCTAGCAAGAAGGAAGCGTCTAGTTCACCCCAAGAAGCAATATTACTTAGGAGATCCAAAGACGTTTACTGTAAGTACAGTAAAATATTTTTTTTATTGTATTATTCAACATTCTTTCTACCTGTGAACCTTCCTTCTTTTAATAATCAATAACACCTTCAGAGGACGATTTATCATCCGAGAGTGGTAGCATTTACGATATTTGCATAACCGCTTGAGTATCAGTATTCTACGATTTTTTTCCTTCATAGTTTTTGTTTGGTAGACCTGATAATTTCAATCAAGCTATAGCTCAGACCTTTCATCATCCTAAGAAAATAGAATTAGAGAAAGATACGCAGTACAGATAAGGGTTTACCCTCCAGAATAGCAGAAGTGAAACTTCATATCTCCTGATGGATAAGTCGTTGAAAACTAAAGTTTGTAGATAAAAAACTCATCATATGACGGAAATATTCTCATTTGTTTTCAAAAATATCGTCTATTTGTGTTTTATAACTTTAAATCCATTTGGAAGATTGTTTTGAAGTTTTTATCGTTTATATATGGGATATCTGATTTGATGATGTTGCTGTTCTTGAAATATTTTGTTTTGATTGTTTATTACTTCTCTTGTAGCTTGTCTATTTCCTTATTTCCTTTCCTCTTTGGGCTGTTTTTCCCTGTTGGAGCCCTTAGGCTTGTATCATCTTGTTTTTCCAACTAGGGCTGTAGCTTGGCTTTTAATAATAATAATAATAACTGAATTCTTA
Organism: Palaemon carinicauda; assembly: GCF_036898095.1. Lineage (NCBI taxonomy): Eukaryota > Metazoa > Arthropoda > Malacostraca > Decapoda > Palaemonidae > Palaemon > Palaemon carinicauda. The sequence continues at coordinate 119,213,625 of NC_090732.1, forward strand.
TTGTTGGTTAGTATAGGTCGAGTAAATCGTTTGTGTCTGATTCTTGGATTCCACTGACTTATCCGCTGAAGCTTAATTTTTGGTTACTTTTAAATTTGGTTATCTAATTGTAACTGATTGATTATGACTTTTGAAATTCATCTAACATAAACAGATTCATGGTTATTTCAGAATTAGGTATAGAACAAAAACTAATTCTTGTTATTGTAGTCGTAGCTGACGAATGAAAACCTATTTCGGAACGGAGAATGATTTTTTTTTTTTACTTTGGATTTAATTATAGAAGGGGCACTGATTCTTCTTTACTCTGACCTAGTTATTGGATGAAGGCTGATTTTCTGATTTTAGTGACCTTCAAGTCATTCATTCATTTGGTGATGTTAGATGAAGCATATGCAATCAATTCTTAGTAACTTTTGATGCGGTGGATGTTTCATAGCTTAATATGTTTGACAGTGTCATTATTCACTCTGATCTGTTAGAATTGAAATTCTGAGAAGTAAGTATTTTAATTACTTATTACATTAATTTACAATCAACAGTAATCAGAGGCATATTAAAGTAAGTCTTTACATCTTGACTCTCTTAATTCTCAATCGCCTTTTTGGAGACAAAACCAAAGTTATGCTGACCAGGCTGACATGAGTCTTTTTTTTAGTTTATATATGACATATCTGTTTTTTGACGTTGTTAATAGTTTATATAGGACATATCTGTTTTGACGTTGTTAATAGTTTATATAGGACATATCTGTTTTGACGTTGATACTGTTTTTAGAGTGATTTATTGTTAATTTATTCTCATCATTTATTTATTTCCTTATTTCCTCTCCTCACTGGGCTATTTTTCCCTATTGCAGCCCGTGGGCTTATAGCATCTTGTTTTTCCAACTAGGGTTATAGCTCGGCTAGTAATGATAATAATAATAATCTATTTGTCAATAAAATATATCCATAGGTTAATTTTCTGGCCCATGTAAAATCATTTCCCAGAATAGTTTTCTTTCAACTTATGACTGTCTCTAAAACAGGCCGTGAAGGACCGGGCATCAAACAAAGAAGTTCCTCATGAGGTCGCTGGAGTAGAGGTCACTCGCCTGTTGAAAGGGTTGGCTTGTGTGGAGAGGCAGCTGAGCTCGAGTGAAAATCTCAATAATCTCAGAATTTATACGAGTCACCCAACTCGACAGGATGATAACAGACAGGAGACTGGTGAGGATATGGTTATTTGTTTGCTTGGACACAAGTGGTATTATTTCAGTGATAGTTATGTTCAAATTATATCGTAGAATTTCTATTGCGTTCGTTCGTAACGATCGTCACACCTTGTGTGACAACGAGGCTTTCGAGACAACCTTGGTGAAATAACGAAGTTCACATATACTGATATATTACTGTTGCCTTTTTTATGAAAGCGTTAGCCATTTTTTTTTTTTTCGAAGAATTTAAAGAACTTTAGGCTTCATACATCTATGTGTCAAGCATTAAGTCAAGTAAGATTATTATTATTATTATTATTATTATTATTATTATTATTATTATTATTATTATTATTATTATTATTATTAGCTAGAATACAACCTTAGTTGGGAATACAGGATGCTATAATATACCTTAAGGCTCCAACAGGGAAAATAGCCCATTGAAGAAAGGAAATAATGAAGCAGAAAGAATAGTGTGGCTGAGTATATCTTTAAGCAAGAGTACTTGAAAGACCATAGTCATGGCATTACCCAAGACTAGAGAACAATGGTTTGATTTTAGAGTATCCTCCTAGATCTAGATCTTCTTACCATAGTTAAAGAGTCTCTTCCACCCTTACCAAGTGTAATTTTGCCACTGGACAATCACATTGCAGTAGTTAACACTTGAGTGAAGAAGAATTTTTCGGTTATCTTTGTGGCGTTAGGTGTATGAGAAAAGACTTGAATGTGTAAATAGGCAAGACTGTTCGTTGCATGTGTAGGTAAAGGAAAAATGAGCTGTAACCAGAGAGGGAACCAATGTAGTACTATCTGGCCAGTCAAAGGACCCAATAACTTTCTAGCGGTAGTATCTCAACAGGTGACTGGTGCCATTGCCAACCTACCCTACATACACACAGACACACACACACATACATATAAAATTGTTCCAGTAGCTTATAAGAAATCTTGGTTGGCTTGTCCAAGTAGGACTAAGTACTAATACAGAGTGAAGTCTATCTAAAACACACATACACACATATATATATGTGTGTATATATGTGTGTGTGTGTGTGTATATATATATATATATATATATATATATATATATATATATATATATATATGTGTGTGTGTGTGTGTGTGCATATACAGTATACACACACACATATATATATATATGTATATATATATATATATATATATATATATATATATATATATATATATATATATATATATATATATATATATATATGATAGATTTTGCACATTTAGGGGTGTTTTTCATATTGACTTTTATCTTTCTTCGTGGCCAAGTGGTAGTGTCACTGTTTATACAAGCTTGCCGGACCATGGTTCGACTCCCGGCCGGTTAGAAGCTCTTGTCTTTGTATAATTTCGCCTGGGGCTTTGATCCCGAGTCCGTTCAGAGAATCCAGACATTGATGTATAAAAAATATATGGCTTATTTGAATATGAAAAAAAACATCTAAATGTGCAAAATTTATCATTGATCGAATGCCAAGTCACAAACATACCAATTAGCTACGATGGTGAAGATGGGTTGATGTCAATTCTAAGTACAAAAAAAAACCTGAATTCGACAGGTGTAAGTACAAAAGAATTGTCCTTGACTTTTTATCTTTCTTCATGGCCAAGTGGTAGTGTCACTGTTTATACAAGCTTCCCGCACCTGGGTTTGACTCCGGCCGGTTAGAAGCTCTTGTCTTTGTGTGATTTTACCTGGGGCTCTGATCCCGAGGTCGTTAAGAGAATCCAAATATTAATGTATGAAAAATATATGGCTAATTTGAATACATACACACACACACACACACACACATATATATATATATATATATATATATATATATATATATATATATATATATATATATGTATACATATATATATATGTATATATATATATATATATATATATATATATATATATATATATGTATATATATACACAGGTATATATGTGTGTGTGTATGTATGTATGTGTGTGTATTTCTTCTTAATATGCCATTTAAGGTTTTAAGAAGTCGCTCATGGATGGCCGAGGCAACGGACAAGCCAATGCCCGAAAAACATAATGGGCCTAGAGACTGGCCATATATGCATATGATCAGCGCCCAAGCCCCAACTCCATCAAACTAGGACCAGGGAGGGCCAGGCAATGACTGCTGATGGCTCAGCACGTAGACCTATATGCTCCATAAATCCACATCTCTAGATCGCAAAGATGGTGAGATTGAAGGCACTACTAGACACTATCGAGCTTAAGTGGGTATCGAACTCCTATCCGACGGATTGCTAGGCAGTGACGTTTCCAATAGTCTACCACAATTCTGTAGGTTATATAGGGGTTGAGGCGGCTAGCCCCACACCCTTCAATAAGAATGGGCAAGATTATGATGTACAGACGGAGGCTGTCATTTTTTGGTGATCAAGTATAGGCACAAATAAAAGCTCTTTACACAAGTGCATTGTATGAAAATGCTATTAGTTTAATAAAAGAAAGCAGGAGATTGATATGGGCTTAATGCGAAGCAATTGAACATCTTACAGATGTGGAATATATGAAACAACAAGAAAATTATGCGAATATGAGCAAGAAATTGTGTGAGGAGGAGGAACTGGTGAGAAGTTAATGCAAAAATAGAGGATGATAAACCAAGGGGTATTGAAATTTAGGCTGGAAATTGAAACATGATCTAAGAAGAAGAGAGTCTTGTTTCGAAGGCCTCAGTATTTTGAAGGATTATTAGATGCTTTTAATTAAAGAGAGGAGAATTGAAGGATGTGGGAAATGGCACGGATTAACTTTAAATGGCTAGTAAGGATATACCAAGAACAATTAGAATATTGAAGTATAGAAAGTTATCAAGGGGTTAAAGTGATTAAATGCTGAAGTATGGTGCCATGGGGTGAGGAGGAAAAAAATGATTAAGCCAAGTCTCTCAAGTTTCTCAAGGAATGGGTAGAAGGAACAATTGTTCATTTGTATATGAGTAAAAGTGGCAGAGGTGAAAGCAAGGATCGATACGTTATACAACAAGGAAAGGACATGGAAGGGTAATACAGATAATGTAGGGTTTGATTATGGGAGAAAAGATTCGGGTTTCAGACAAGAATAGAGTATGCAGATCAGATGAATAATTTTCAGAGTAAACAAAAAACTAATTGGTGTACGTACTTATAACTACACAAAGCTTACAGTATAATAGAACTAATATCGGGAGCGGAGGTTTTACACCGCAGTTACTAAATTGTAGAGGTAGAAATGTAGGCAAAACAAGATATTCCTATCACTGAGGCTGTTTGATATGCAAATGAATGTAGTTATGATGGAAGCCACGGAGAGCACTAGGGATGTACGATTAATTTTGTGTGAAAACAGAAGGCTGCTTCTTACTGAATGTGGAGGTGTAAAGAGCGGTTATATAGACTGGTAAATGACAAAAATAAATATCTGAAAATTAGCCGAAGTAAGGTTACGATAACAAACGTAAGCCAAAATAAAGAGCCAATGGACGTTCGTGTGAATAATGAAAGAATGTAAAGGTCACTGGGAGTAAATGATAGGGAGGTTGGAAAGATGCAGGGGAGTGGGCATCGCAAGGTTGTTGAAGAAGAAAGGAAGTTATAAAACTGCAAGAGTGTCGAAGAGACGCTAAAGTTTTAACCTGTAAGAAGGGGCTGTCTGAGCAACTACTGATAGCGGAAGCGAAGCTTCGTTTGTTGAGTATGATAAGAAAAAAGATGTATCAAGGCTTATTAGAGTCCTTGAGAAGTGACAAAGGTTGTAGAGATGATGTGAACTGTATAATTGAATAATTTTGGGAAGGTGAAGGAGAGGGAGACCTCGAAAGTACACAGCTGATAGCATTAGAAGTGTGCAAAATAGAATTAGGTTGCCTATTCAGTACTGAAAGTATTTGCACATTCTGTATATGATGATTAGTACATCACTGGAGTCACTTATAAAGAGAAAAGGCTTGTAGGTAAAAAAAAAAAAAAATCCACACAAACCTAAAAAGATTGGAATTTGAGTTTTTTTTTTTTTTTTTTTTTTTTTTTTTTAAATACTCCCATATGATGGATCATAACTATCATATGAAAAGAGCATCTCGTAAATGATTATGTGTGATGGATCATAAATACCATACCACACATACCTTTATAAGATTGGAATTTGAGTTTTTTTTTTTTTTTTTTTTTTTTTTTTTTTTTTTTTTTTTTTTTTTTTTTTTAATTAGTCCTATATGATGGATCTTAACTGTCATATAAAAGAGGTCCGTATGATGGACCATAACTTAAGGGCCTTAAGGGCCGCTCGTGAATGGCAGAGGCAAGGACAATGTCCTAAAGACTGACCGTATATACATATGATCAGCGCCCAAACCCCCCTCTCCACCCAAGCTAGGACCAAGGAGGGCCAGGTAATGGTTGCTGATGACTCAGCAGAGAGACCTGTAGGCTCCCCCAAAACCCCCATCCTTAGCTCACAAGGATGGTGAGGTTGCAGCGACCAAAGAAACTTACGAGTTTGAGCGGGACTCGAACCCCAGTCTGGCGTTCAGCAGTCATGGCCGTTACCACATCGGGCACACAACTGTCATTTAAAAAGGAGGCCCGCATGATGGAGAGGGGTCGATAAGGATTCTTTATGAATATGTTGGGTATATGAGTCTCGGTGATTGGTCATCTTCATTGGCTCCATAACTGCACCCTTTTGGCCAAGGGGGGGGGGGTGGCTCTACGTCACCTCCGTTCCCTCTTCATTTCTTCCATCTCGCTGTCCACCCTTTTATAACTTTTCCTTCATTGTGCAACTGCAGAGGTTTTCCCCCAGATGCACTCCAATACTGAATAGCAATCCCGGCCCCAGTAAATCAAGTCAAATCAATCTTCATTGGTACCTATCATTGAATCAATAATAGTCGTAGATCACTGCTAAAGAACAGACATCCGTTTTGAAAAGAAAAAAAAAATGATAAAGAACATACATCCCCCTTGCCAAGTCATTTTTTTCTGTCCGTTACTCATTCAGAAGACATTGCAATTTCTCTTCAAATGTTGCAAGCTAGACGATGCCTTTCAAGCTTTTTTTCCGGTAAAATCTAATTATTTTCCTTTCTTCTTCCCCAAGCCATGAATAGGAAATTTCTTTCCTTCTCTCGGGAAGAAGGAGACTGAAATCTCTGTCAAATATCCTAAGTTCAGTATTATCATCCCACAGCTTCCATGTAACTATGTTAGTTCCTTGCCTCAAGGAAAGATAACCAGGAAATTCTTCAAATTCCTTACAAGAATACTAACCTAGAAGCAACTTACATAATTTCAAACTCGTATCTGTTATCATGTCATGTTAATATTCGATTACATTCCTTTACAGATGGCAGCGAAGGCAAGAAGACAGAAGAACTGTGGACGTTTCGCAGTGACGTCACCAAGGGATTGAGAGTGAATTGCATCGTCTTCTGCAATGACTCCCCGGTTTGTAATCACATTTCCTGTAATTGCTTTTAAGGATATCCAATTTATATCCAATCTTCAGTTTTCCTTTTAAAGACAATTTTGTTCTTCCTTTTCTCGCGTGTAGTTTGATTTTTTTTTCTCTTCCTTTTTTTCATTATTTATTTCTTCTTCATTTTTCCGTGACTATCCAGGTTACTATAAATTTGTTAGTCTTCTCACCTATTTCTTTCATGAAGTTGAAAGCGATTTAGATTTTCCTTCGTCTGGTTTTATAATTCACACACCACGTACCTTCTTGGTGTGTTTGCCACATTTTGTGAAAAGCAATCTACCGTAACTTTTTAAAGTGTTTAGCATCATATTTGCTATACCTGCTTATCTCCCATGTGTTCCATCCGTATCCATCTAAGTAATTCAAGCTGGCGGTTACCTTTTTTTTCTACCCCTATGTCGTGGTGAAACATCGTCCCATGTACCTAACTCCTCTTTATAAATTTAGCAAGTTACATTTACTTATCGATTTATTCATTCCCTTTTTCCAACCATTATGCTTTTTTTCAAAATAGACAGTATTTTTTTATATTTCTCATCAACTAAAGCCCGCTACAATGAAACCATGATTTCAGTTTTGTCCCTCCTTCCTATTATCTTCCTTTCCATTATCTTCCTTCCCATTATCTCCTTCCTAAGATTCACTTTCCCATTAGTCTCTTTCCCATTATGTCTTTCCTCTTATCCTCTTTCAAGATGACTCCTTCCTATTATCTTCTTTTCCATTATCATCCTTCCTATTATGTTCTTCCTATTATTCCCTTTTCCATTATGCCTTTCCCATTATCCTCCTTCTAAATATCCTCCTTCCCATTATCCTCCCTACCATTTTTCTCCTTCCCATTAACTTCCCATTGTTCTCCTTTCCATTATCTTCGCATTGTCCTCCTTCCCATTATCTCCCTCTCATTATTCTCCTTCCCATTATCCTCTTTCCCATTATATTCCTTCCCATTATTCTCCTTCCCATTATCCTCTTTCTCTTTATATTCCTTCCCATTATCCTCCTTCCATTTATCTTCTCTAATTATCCACCTTTCCATTATCCTCCTTCCAAATATCTCCTTCCCATTATCCTCCTTCCAAATATCTCCTTCCCATTATCCTCCTTTCCATTATCCTCCTTCCAAATATCTCCTTCCCATTATCCTCCTTCCAGATATCTCCTTCCCATTATCCTCCTTTCCATTATCCTCCTTCCAAATATCTCCTTCCCATTATCCTCCTTTCCATTATCCTCCTTCCAAATATCTCCTTCCCATTATCCTCCTTCCAAATATCTCCTTCCCATTATCCTCCTTTCCATTATCCTCCTTCCAAATATCTCCTTCCCATTATCCTCCTTCCAGATATCTCCTTCCCATTATCTTCCTTTCCATTATCCTCCTTCCAAATATCTCCTTCCCATTATCCTCCTTCCAAATATCTCCTTCCCATTATCCTCCTTCCAAATATCTCCTTCCCATTATCCTCCTTCCAAATATCTCCTTCCCATTATCCTCCTTTCCATTATCCTCCTTCCAAATATCTCCTTCCCATTATCCTCCTTCCAGATATCTCCTTCCCATTATCTTCCTTTCCATTATCCTCCTTCCAAATATCTCCTTCCCATTATCCTCCTTCCAAATATCTCCTTCCCATTATCCTCCTTCCCATTATCCTCCTTCCCATTATCCTCCTTCCAAATATCTCCTTCCCATTATCCTCCTTCCAGATATCTCCTTCCCATTATCTTCCTTTCCATTATCCTCCTTCCAAATATCTCCTTTCCATTATCCTCCTTCCAAATATCTCCTTCCCATTATCTTCCTTTCCATTATCCTCCTTCCAAATATCTCCTTCCCATTATCCTCCTTCCCATTATCCTCCTTCCAAATATCTCCTTCCCATTATCCTCCTTCCAAATATCTCCTTCCCATTATCCTCCTTCCAAATATCTCCTTCCCATTATCCTCCTTTCCATTATCCTCCTTCCAAATATCTCCTTCCCATTATCCTCCTTCCAGATATCTCCTTCCCATTATCCTCCTTTCCATTATCCTCCTTCCAAATATCTCCTTCCCATTATCCTCCTTTCCATTATCCTCCTTCCAAATATCTCCTTCCCATTATCCTCCTTTCCATTATCCTCCTTCTAAATATCTCCTTCCCATTATCCTCCTTCCAAATATCTCCTTCCCATTATCCTCCTTTCCATTATCCTCCTTCCAAATATCTCCTTCCCATTATCCTCCTTCCAAATATCTCCTTCCCATTATCCTCCTTTCCATTATCCTCCTTCCAAATATCTCCTTCCCATTATCCTCCTTCCAAATATCTCCTTCCCATTATCTTCCTTTCCATTATCCTCCTTCCAAATATCTCCTTCCCATTATCCTCCTTCCCATTATCCTCCTTCCAAATATCTCCTTCCCATTATCCTCCTTCCAAATATCTCCTTCCCATTATCCTCCTTCCAAATATCTCCTTCCCATTATCCTCCTTTCCATTATCCTCCTTCCAAATATCTCCTTCCCATTATCCTCCTTCCAGATATCTCCTTCCCATTATCCTCCTTTCCATTATCCTCCTTCCAAATATCTCCTTCCCATTATCCTCCTTTCCATTATCCTCCTTCCAAATATCTCCTTCCCATTATCCTCCTTTCCATTATCCTCCTTCTAAATATCTCCTTCCCATTATCCTCCTTCCAAATATTTCCTTCCCATTATCCTCCTTTCCATTATTTATCCTTTATCCCAAGAGCCTCAAATTTTTAACATTGTGTTATTAGCTTTGTAGATGATTGATGAGATTAATTTGGATCCTATTAGCTTATCGAACATGCTTGAGGTTTTAAATGGACCACTCAATGTCTGTCTATTTTTTTTTATTAAATTTACGTCCTACTGCACCCTAGACAATGATTTCGGGGCTTATTAGGTAATATTTTTATATGCGGAGATCAAAATGGCAGGAACCTTGTTGTCTTGATATAATGCAGGCCCCTAAGAAACGCAGAAGATATTATAAGATATAAAAAATGGTACCTGTTTCAATAGCCGTGTCTCTGGAAGGACGGGCCATTAGAATTTACGTGAAAACTTAATGATAAAGAATAAAGCTTAAAAGGATCTTTTTAATTGTGTGGCCCTGTCTTCAGCTTTAATTAATCAATCAATAGTACTGTATTATCATCATCATCATCATCATCATTTCGGTAACAAACTCTCATCTACCCTTCTGTTCTTTCTTTATAACACCTCCTACCTTACTTCATCACTGCAGTTTTATGTGCTATGTTCAGGGTATTTTCCCCAAATTCTTCTGTTTTCCCCCATCTACCTGTCTAAGTTCTCTGACTGGGCTTTTCCATAGTTTTCTCCCCTCACAAATAATGTATTTACAAACTTCAGAACAACTGTATGAGTCTTCAAGTTCAGCTCAGTGACCTGTTTACACTACTAGGTAATACCAATGATAATAATACTTCATTTGTAAGCAAGCCATGGTGTTGACTATTCTCTGCAAATTATGATTTATTCATTATCTATATAGTTTGTCACATTTTATAGAATCATAAACTTTTCGTGAGGCACCAAATATGAAATAGAAAAATAACCATAAAAACTGATATCAGATAATCAGTTATTAGAGAATAAATTAAGAAATTCTAGTTAATATCATCAGCTAAATTCCTTCAATAAGTTCTATGATTTTCTCTAATATTGTACACTATTATCGCTTCCGTTTCGTTAGCTTTTCTTTCAATATTTTTTTTTTACATATTCTTTGTGAATTAGTCTTTGTCCATTCCGCTTACGAAACATTGATAGAACTTGGTTTTCATGATACCGACCATAGTACTGCCCTGCTTTCCAAGTTTCTTATAAAGTTTTTATTTTATATTTTAACTATGGATCTCTTGTATCCCTTTCACAGTATTTTCAAATCCTTCTGCTATGTAAATGTGCACTCTTAATCTTCAAATTAGTTAGTGAAGAATATGTGATTGGGTTTTTATATAACTATTAATGATGATAATAGTGATAACGATAATATTATTCTTGTTATTGCAGTGGCTAATATTAGCAGCTTACGGCAACCTCTCTTTTTCTGGTAATTCCGGTGGAGTCTTTTGCGGGTGGAGTGCCAAGAGAATCGACCAGCCCGAGTTATGGTAATAATTGTCTTTTTAAATTATATCTTCTTCTTCTTCTATGTGAGGTCGATGTTTCCGGTCAGCTTTCTCCATCTACCTCTGTCCCACACCTCATCACCGGTTAATCCCTTTGATCAAAGGTCATCCTTGATACAGTCCTCCCACCTTCGCTTTGGTCTCCCTCTCCTTCTAGCTCCCTGTACCTCCATTTCCATCACTCTCTTTAGTATTATATTATTTAAATTATATATATATATATATATATATATATATATATATATATATATATATATATATACATATATGTATGTATATATACATATATATGTATGTATGTGTGTGTGTATATATATATATATATATATATATATATATATATATATATATATATATATATATATATATATACATATATATATATATACACATATATATGTATGTATGTGTGTGTATATATATATATATATATATATATATATATATATATATATATATATATATATACACACAGCAGACTCTTCAGTAAACTACACCCCATCACACACACATGAACACGCCGCCATTCATCTCTACCTTACACGCCCTTCATTACACCTCAGTATCAAGAACCTTTAATATTTCCGTCATTTCAAGATAAACTTGCTAGTATTTTGTAACTCAAGATTTCTCTCCATTTCAATCCTTCTTGCACAGTATGTTATGAAACGACCTTCTCATCTCAACACTCACACTTTGCTTCCTAAATAGAGGATTAACTTGAAATGCATTCATAAATTTTCTCTTTGACTTTCATAGAGGTTCTAAGACTCTCTTCTCCAACTTTTGCCTACATCATGGTATCTTTCTTTTCCTATTATTATTATTATTATTATTATAAAGCAAGATGCTATAAGCCCAAGGACTCCAACAGGGAAAAATAGCCTAGTGAGGAAGGGAAATAAGGAAATAAATAAACGTTTTTAAGAAGTAATGAACAATTGAAATCAAATATTCTAAAAGCAATGAAAACATTAAAACAGATATTTCTGATTCAAACTATATAAAAAAAAAAAGAAACATGTCAGCCTGTTCAACATTAAAACATTTGCTGCAAGTTTGAACTTCTGAACATTTACTACCAAATACCTGTACGAATCCAATTCCTTTATCATTCCTCCATCCCTATTAATTCTTTACGACATTTCCTGGTTTCTATACTTTCACGACCTTAGTTTAGCTGTTATTAATTTTTAACTCTCTTCTCCTGAAAAATCACATTTCCTCTAGATTCTGTAGTTACCCAAATGATTGTCAATTAATACTATATCAAAAGTTCAAACTTGGAGCGAATGTTTTCATGTTGAACAGGCTGACATAAGTTTCTTTTTATAGTTTATGAAAGATCTATTTTAACGTTGTTACTGTTTATAGAATATTTCATTTTAATTGTTCATTAATTCTCCTGTAGTTGACCTATTTCCTTGTTTCCTTTACTCACTGGACTATTTTCCCTGTTGGAGCCCATGGGATTATAGCATCCTCATTTTCCAACTAGGATTGTAACTTAGCTAGTAGTAATAATGATATTAATAATAGTAATAATGATAATAATCTACAACCATCAGCTATAATACACATTTTACCTCCTATTTTCTTATTTAGTAACTTTTTGTCCACGTCTAGTGTCTCTTCTCCGACATCTCACATCATTCCATCCCTAGGTATTAATCAGAAATGAACATATAACACACCCTTGTTTTAGTCCAAGTTTTACACCAATCCAGTCGCTCACATTAACAGATTCCAACATAAGCATTTCTTCAGTTGTAGTTATTTTTATTTTTTCTCAGAAACTTGTTTTTTTTTCATATAATTCTTCCTCATCT
>NC_090732.1:119231354-119236354 GCF_036898095.1 Palaemon carinicauda
CACGAAAACCCGGAGGTGCTCTCCCTTCACGCATGGCGACTATCGAGTGCCTGCTGAAGAGGGATGATTTCTCAGGTTCAGCGGCCTCCTACATTGGGGGTTATTTGCGAAAGTCCTCAGCCGCGGTGTATCAGGCCAAGTGGGCTACCTCTTGCAAATGGTGTAAGAGTAAGGGACTGAAGCCACTGGAGGCTTCCATCCCCCCAATAGCAGACTACCTAATCTTCCTTAGGATGGAGATGAAGGTCTCGGTACCAGCGGTCAAAGGAGTTAGGACTGCCCTCGGGCAGGTCTTCAAGCTGAAGCACCTGGACTTAGGGGCCTTGGATCAGTTATCCATGCTGATCCGCAACTTCGAGCAGTCATCCCCCCCCCCCAAGCCTCCAGGGTCCCTGCTTGGGATGTCGCCAGGGTCCTGGACTCCTTGAAGAGACCTGTTCGAGCCCCTGAAGGATATCTTGGACAGGGAGCTCACGTTGAAGACAGTCTTCCTGTTGGCCTTGGCATCCTCCAAGAGGGTGAGCGAACTGCACGGACTCTCCAACAAGGTCTCCCACTCCAGAGGGTGGAAGGACGACTCTTTTTAGATTCTCTCCGTTCTTCATGGCAAAGACGCAGAACCCCTCAGTGGTGGATTCAAGGTTTGAGGAGTTCTTTGTTCCAGCGATAGCCTCCTCGGGGGACCCAGAAGACTTGCTCCTATGTCCGGTAAGAGCAGTCAGGAAGTACTTAGGTAGAATGGCCAGGTATTGTCCGGGTCTCTCCTCCCTCTTCATCTCCACGGGCCTGGTCAAGAAGGCAGTGTCAAGGAATACGGTCTCCTTTTTGTTGCGAGAGGTCATTAGGAGAGCTTATGAAACTTCCGGAGTACCTCCCCCCAAGCACGCTAAGCCTCACGACATCAGGGGCTTCGGTACCTCCTTAGCCTTCTCCAAGAACATGGCACTTTTTCAGATATTAAAGGCCAGAGTCTGGAAGACGCAGTCTACTCTTACAGCCCATTACTTAAAGGACGTTACGAGGAAGACGTTAGATACCTTCTCGTTAGGGCCTGTGGTGGCAGGTCTTCAGCAGGTGTGAAGGTCCTACGAGGTTCCATCGCTGTAGGGTTAGTGATGTACACACGTCCCCCCTACCTAAATCCCCCCCCCCCCCCCCCCGCGTTCCTTATGCCCTTGGAGTTGGAGGAATGAATGTGAGATTGAATAGGTGAGTTATAAATTGGTTGTTTGGTGTATTATTAATGTGTGGTATGTGATTTTCATTCCCCACCCCCCAGGTGTGCTCATCCGTTTGCCATGGGGCTTCTTGCCCTTTAGGTCAGGGTAGTCCTGGTCCCAGTTCACCCCCGCCTCCTAGGTCTGAGTCTCCTAAGAAAGTAGTTCGAGGTAAGTATCTCTTGTCGGAACAAATTAGAAATTTTACATAATTTCTATTTTTCCTAATGATACTTGCCTCGAACGTAAGGATACTTACCTCGAACGTAAGGATACTTACTTCGAACTATGTTCGGGTTATTGCCCTCCCGTCCGTCCCCTGGTGAACAGGCACTCAGAGTTTGGGCGAAGTTTGGAGCGAGAATTGAGGATCTAAGGTCAAGATGGCGCCCGGGCCGCGAACCGTACCCCCTTCGCAGCTCGGGTCGGCGGCTGGGCATTGTGGGGGGAGCTGAGTGGCTTTACCAGTCCTCCTAACAAAGTAGTTCGAGGTAAGTATCGTTAGGAAAAATAGAAATTACTTAAAATCTCTGATGTATATATATATATATATATATGTATATATATATATATATATATATATATATATATATATATATATATATATATATATATGTATATATATATATATATATATCTTTATATGTACATATATATATATATATATATATATATATATATATATATATATATATATATATATGTGTGTGTGTATATATATGTATATGTATATATATATATATACACACACCCACACACACACACACACATATATATATATATATATATATATATATATATATATATATATATGTGTGTGTGTATATATATGTATATGTATATATATTTTATATGTTTATATATATATGTATATATGTATATTTATTTTATATGTACATATACATATATATATATATATATATATATATATATATATATATATATATATATATATACAGTATATATATAAATATTATATGTATATATACATATATATACATATATATATATATATATATATATATAGAGAGAGAGAGAGAGAGAGAGAGAGAGAGAGAGAGAGAGAGAGAGAGAGAGAGAGAGAGAGAGAGAGAGAGAGAGAGAGGCATTATTCTATGAGATTTATCTTGAAAATATATTTTTTTTAGATATCTCAATCATGTGTGTAGCTGTTGATAATAAAAATAAAACAATTAATATATTATTATTTTCAAATAACGATGCTGTAGACTTTATTTTCACCAGACTCTTTGTGAATTGTGAAACGAAAAATTTGGTCGTTAAAAGAATAAAGCCTGTTCCTAATCACTTGAGAAGGTTCAAACTTCAGAATCATACGTATGATTATATACAAATATATGCACGCGCGTTTTATATTTGCTCGTTTCCAAGTACACAGTATATCTCGAATGAAAAGCTAACAGATTATTGGATGTTGAAATTTAAACAAGATGCAAAAGTCGTGTAAAACAAGTAGTAAGCATCATGTCCTTGTCCACTGAGAATTCGGCCCTTGTCTTTACTCCTTTATGCGTGTAAACCAGTGAGTTGGAAACAATCGCATTGTGGAAAAGGAGAGACCACTCTCTCTCTCTCTCTCTCTCTCTCTCTCTCTCTCTCTCTCTCTCTCTCTCTCTCTCTCTCTCTCTCTCTCTCTCTCACGTTACATTGGGTTCTTTCGTGTTTAAAATACTTTTTTCGTTTCCTTCATGTTCTATTTTACTTTATTTACGAGTTGACATAGTATCTTAACCTTTATTTGTTCTAGGTCTTCCTACTTATTCATAGACAATATTAAACTCGTATTTATCATATCTAAATGTAGAGGTCATCCACTCATACTACCGCTAGAGAGTTATGGGGTCTTTTGACTGGCCAGACAGTACTACATTGGATCCTTCTCTCTGGTTACGGTTCATTTTCCATTTTGCCTACACAAACACACACAACGAGTAGTCTGGCTAATTCTTTACTATGGTCAGCAGCTCTTCTAGGAGAAGGACACTCCAAAATCAAACCATTGTTCTCTAGTCTTGGCTAATGCCATAGCCACTGTACCATGGTCTTCCACTGTCTTGGGTTAGAGTTCTCTTGCTTGAGGGTACACTAGGGCACGCTGTTCTATCTTGTTCCTCTTACCCTGGCCTTGTTAGTTTTTTTTATAATTTACATAGAAATTTTTTATTTTAAATGTTACTATTCTTTAAAATTTTATTTTTCCTTGTTTCCTTTCCTCACTGGCCTATCCTGTTGGAGCCCCATGGATTATAGCATCCTGCTTTTCCAACTAGGGTTGTAGCTTAGCAAGTAATGATAATAATAATAATTATAATAATAATAATTATAATAATAATAATAATAATAATTATAATATTAGGCAATTATAGAGTTTAGTTCGGTATCTGCCGTGAGTTTATTGCATATATCTCGGTCACCTTTTTTACTGTTCATGCGCAAAGGGTCTCTAGAGCTTTTAAATCAATACTTCTCCATTCATCATCTCCTACTTCCCGTTTTATAGTCCTCAGCCATGTAGGACTGGGTCTTCCAACTCTTCTAGTGCCTTGTGGAGCCCCTCTTCCCCCCTCTCTTGGAGAGGGGGGAAGAGCATTCCCAAACCATCTTCTTCTACCCCTTACCATGATCTCATCCACATAGGGCACTCGGGTAATATCTCTTATAGTTTCATTTTTAATCCTGTCCTGCCATTTAACTCCCAACATTCTTCTGAGGGATTTGTTCTCAAATATACAAAATCTGTTGGATATTGTTTCTTTGTCATACCATTGTTGTTGAAAATTCCAGCTTCGTGTCTTGCCCTGCAGTGAAGGGCAAATATCAGAACCTCCTTTCCCTAACCATCAAATACGACATTTACTTGATTCTTATGTAAATGCTGCAGTAATTTTCTCATTTTCCTGCCTGTTAACTTAG
Organism: Palaemon carinicauda; assembly: GCF_036898095.1. NCBI lineage: Eukaryota > Metazoa > Arthropoda > Malacostraca > Decapoda > Palaemonidae > Palaemon > Palaemon carinicauda. The sequence continues at coordinate 119,235,506 of NC_090732.1, forward strand.
TGTATGTATTTTCTTCCATATCTTGTCTAGTATGTTAATGTAAAAGACAATTCTTCCTTTTCTGGTATGTCATGTCGATCCAAGTGTCAGTTATTCCTGTCTTGTTTATGAAGTTATAATGTTGCAGAGGCCCGATCCTTATGTTTCTTCATGCCAATTTTTTCATGTCTATTAGGTATGCCACAATTTTCTTCCTTTCCCTAACAGTCAGGGTAGATCAGATATCCATTCCTATTCTTAATTGGTAGTTTACGACTTTCCATGTTAGTACAAATGTCAGTTCCTTCTTGTTCCGCTCATCATGACAGAGATTTGAATTCCTCCTTTTCTTGCATGACAAGTTAATGCAGATGTCCATTCCTTTTCCTTTCCATCGGGTTTACTTAGATGTCAGTTGCTCATCCCCTTCTTGCAGTTTAGTGTAGAGTTTAAACTTGACCATGATGATGTTGCCATTACCTTAGACTCAGATGCTGCTGCTTTTTACCTTAGATTACCTTAAAACTTTTCCAATTTCCTTAAATTTGAATATATTAAAACCGAAATTTCCTTAGAATTACCTAAAAAATTACCTTGAAACCTTGCAAATTATCCCAGACTAAGGTAATCGCCTTTAAAAGTATAAACCCTGGACTGTAGATGCATGTTTCGACTTTTCATTTATGATCGGTTGGTGCAGTTGCCAGTTTAAACTTACCTTGCCCATCAGATTAGCATGCAGATATCACCTCTTTTTGTTCCTCAGTTTCTTGTAGATATTAGAGGCAAAGGGCAGTGACAATGCCCTAGCTAGCTGGGCAATGCCCTAGAGACTGACCATATATACATATGACCATCGTCAAAGCCCCC
>NC_090732.1:119241354-119248854 GCF_036898095.1 Palaemon carinicauda
AATATTCCATTGCATTTCATTTATAGTTCCGGAAGACATGATTCAAAACATTACTGTTTGAGATGAATGAAAAAGTATTATCTTGAGTGAAATTACCTGTTTTGTAGCATTATTCCAGGTTATTGTTTTTGGTAATTTGTAATTAAAATGCTCCATAACAACACTAAAAAATTATTTCGTTCTAATTTTTCGATTTTATAGCACCAAAAACCTAGAGAGCCAAGTAAAAAAAAAAAACGTTAAATGCATTTCCAACATACTGTACAAGATTTGATTACTGCGAGAATATTCCACGACTATTTCTTCTCATTTATAGGGTCTGTCTAGAACTTAAGCGCCAAACATAAAGAAAACCATGAAAATTATATAATGTTCATTCAAGGTTGAACTGAACGGATTTTGTAATTAGGACATACAGTACATGAAGATGTGTGTTTGAGAAGTCTACGATAAATAAATATTAAAGAAATCCCTCGTAAAAGATATGTAGTACCAATGAGGTAGACTACCCATGAAATCACTGTATATAGTCATTTCATTAGTTCCACAACCTCCGGTTTAATCGTAATTAACAAAAAGCAAAACCTAGAGCCAATGGAAGAAAAAAAAAAAAAGATCCAAACGTTTCAACAGGCTAGTGTATTATCGTTTATGAGGTGAAATGTGTAAATGATATTATGTTTTGGCTTTACTCTCTTCCTTTTTTGTGATGTGTGAAATATACTTAGTGTAGAAAATATAAAGAAGAGAATTGAGCTTTTACGGTATCAAAATATAATGTTTTGATAGTAGATGGGCACGAAATACAAGGCCACAGTCTCCATACATCTCAAACGATGACAGATTAAAGGGTAAAGTTGTCAAATAATGTTTTTTTTTTTTTCTTTTTTTAATGTGGATGAAAAACCAAATAGGTTTTTTCCTCAGAAAAAAAAAAATGGCTGGAAAAGTAGAATAATTAGATTTGGAATGAACCAAAAAGTTTCGTACATCCATTTTTTTTTTAATTGCAGCGCCATTCTGTTTTCAGAAATTCTCAATCTCATATTGGCGGTGTTATTACTAATGTAGTAATTGAATTGAAATCTAATTTATATGTTCATCTTCCATTTTATTTGTCAAATGCAATTTATAGATTCTTTGGCGGTTCACTTTGTTATTTAAATTCCGCAATTACCTAAAGAGTTATATAAGGTTTCATGATCAAATAATTAAAGTTATTATTCATAGAAGGACAATACTTGAGAAAAAAAAACAAAAAAAAACTGAAGTGGTAACGTCCTTGAGTGGTGAACGTCAGACTGGGAATCGAGTCCCTCTGAAACTCGTCAGTTTCTTTGGTCGCTGCAACTTCACCATCCTTGTGAGCTAAGGATGGGCGTTTTGGGGAAACCTATAGGTCTATCTGCTGAGTCATTAGCAGCCACTGCCTGGCCCTCCTTGGTCCTATCTTGGGTGCAGAGGGGCTTGGGCGCTGATCACAATTATGTAATATGGTTAGTATAGGACATTGTCTTGCTTGATAGGGCAATGTCACTGTCCCTTGTCTCTGTCATGTATGAGCGGCCTTTAAACCTTTAAACCATTTACTGTGGGTGCTTATTAAACAGGTGACTAACAAGAAGTGTCAGAATTTAGCATCATGCTCATCAAGTCTTACAACGGAACTAATCTATCATTATTCTTTGCAAATCGTTTTGTCGTATGATCCTTCACACGTAAATGTGTATTGTAGATCATATAGCATTTAATTCTAAAAAATTATCTAATAGTTTCTCATGACATTAATTTTTCTAATTTTAATTCTAATTTTAATTCTAATTCTGCCAGGAGAAACATGAAAGAAGTGGCTACGGCTTAGTCTCAGTGTCTGAAGACGGAACTGTCAAGGAGTGGTTGTTCACATTTACCGGACTATACCGTTGCACAAGTAAGTCTCTCTCTCTCTCTCTCTCTCTCTCTCTCTCTCTCTCTCTCTCTCTCTCTCTCTCTCTTTATTGGAATAGCTATATCGGAGTTGCGTACTTTAATCGAAGGGTAAGTGTCTCGCGTACAAGGCAGTTTAGACCCTCACACAAAATTTATAGTCTCACTCGACGTTAAAAGATGTCTCTTCTTCGCTAGTAAGAAAAAAAAAAGACATCAGTCTAACGGTGTATCATTTTTTTTTTTTTTTTTTTTTTTTTTTTTTTTTTTTTTTTTTTTGCCAATTCTGCTCATCTTCAGAATCCTTGCACAGGACATTGATAAATTAGGGACCACGATGGTGATGAACTCTGTTACGTATAATGGATCATAAGTGAGAGGTATATTAACAACAAACAAAATTATAAAAGGGTATTTGTATTCGTCAATATTAGATTGTGTTTATTGTTCCCATTTCTTCTTTGCATCTCAAAATAACATAATATTACTCTCATTTTTTCCTCTTGAATTTGAATTCTCTACTTGGAATGGATAATGCGTCCTTTTATTTATGTCTTGGTATTTTAGGAAACGAAGATGAGGAACATAATTCTAAAGCAAAGTAAGTTAATTGCTCATTAAGCGCTCAATAACATTGATTATATGAACAAATTAGGCTTTAACGCTTCTCTCGTGTTATCATACTTTTTTGGAGGTTATTGCCGAAATTGCACACTAAGTGGTTGAGTGTAGGCATTTCTTAAGGGCATTTAGGCTCGCTTCGTACGAGCGTATTGATGCCGCGTGGTTTTGCCGCGCGGATTATAAATCAATGAAGATCATTGGGTCCCTTCACTAGCTGTGTGGACTGCTAACCCGTGCGGTTCCAGTGTAGTGGTTTATAGAATCTATGAGGGCGCCACGGGGGAAAATCCTCTCGTGTGAAAACATGCCTCCTAACGAGCGGAAATATTTCCGAACGGAAAAAATCCACTCGTATGCAGCGAGCCTTTCAGCGTCCTCTTCAATCCCTAGCTGCTGCACTCACTTTTTAACCTTCTACTATACCTTGGTTCCCGTCATCTTTCTTCAGTCTTTTTGTCCAGTGTCTTAAGTCTTGTTTCATAGTGTAATTTCTGATGTTCCTCCAATTGTACCCGAGCACTGAATGGACTTCTGGGTCCAGCACCATGCTTCATTGGTCAAATTCAGAAATCCAAATCTCTGGTAATATATAAAGTACATAATATACATCATTTTGTAAAATGACTTCTGAAGCTTTCAATAACAGCTTTGTGGAGACCGTTATCAAGACCATTTCCATGCTCTATTTCTTTCTATTGATGATCACATTTTTAAGTGTGTCATTTTTTTTTAACTCTCGAAGTTAGGTGATTCTTCTCTCAAATGAGGAGAAAATCGTTACCCAAGAAAGAGTAGCTGATGCCTTGATTTTGGCTATTTTTTTCTGTTGCTGAATTACATTTTTTTATATAAAGAGTAAATGAACATTATTGATTAAACTTTTTTAAACATCTATTTAGCATATGTTTATATGGTTTATAACATTAGTAAATTTTTCCAGTATTGTTTTCAATGAAAAATCCCTCCATTCAAGGTTGTTCACATGTAATTATAGTATAAAGTTTCTCCTGTGAGATTCAGATAAGTAGAGGAAATGAGTATATTCCTTCATATCATTTTTATTACACATCAGTTTGTGTGATTATAATTTGTTCTTTCAATCTTCAATATCTATTGTATTTGGGAAATGCGTAAAGGATTAACTTCAGGATCAAAGAATATTACGCCGGTAGCCAAAAATACCAAAAAAAAACAAAGAGTAAAAGAAAAAAAGCCCTTATTGCAATAAATTAACTTTAAGACCATAACAAGAAAATGTACCTTTATATGAATATTATTATGGTTAAACCCCCCTTTACATAACTCTTACTAATATTTAACTTTCAAAATATTCCCTACCATGGTTAACTAGCTGCTAGCTAACTGCTCGCCCTCTTCTTTCATCCATCTTTTCTATCAGATAAGAAATTCCTGTCGGTTAATAACTAGACCAAGACTTTTGCTTAGTATGCCATAACGCACCATTAACCATAAATTCCTCTCATTTTCTTTTTAACCTGTATTCTACCTTTTCTAATATGAAACCATGGCTGTCCTACCTGGCTATAATAATTTTGCCCCCTGCCAAAATAAGAAAAAAAGGAAAAATAGGGACTTGTCATTCCCAAAGACATGAACACAAAGTAACTTCATTTTTTTTTTCTAAGGAAAGGTGAAAGGTGCACCACCGAAATTCATCCTCCATTGCCCATCTGTAATTTGCAACTGATGGGTATCCTGCCCATAGTCTTCCTTGAAATAAATTAATTCCTCTACCCTCTTGCTTGAGGGTACACTCGGGTACCCTATTCTATCTAATTTCTCTTCCTCTTGTTTTGTTGAAGTTTTTATAGTTTATATAGGAAATATTTATTTCAATGTTCTGTTTTTAAAATATTTAATTTTTCCTTGTTTCCTTTCCTCACTGGGCTATTTCCCCTGTTGGGACCCCTGGGCTTATTGCATCCTGCTTTTCCAACCAGGGTTATAGCTTATCAAGTAATAATAATAATAATAATAATAATAATAATAATAATAATAATAATAATAATAATAATAATAATAATAATAATTGCACAACTCGTTTCATCAACGCAAAGGTAGACTTTCAATGATCGAGGATTGTGACATCAAAAAAACCTGAAATTAACGTCATGGATAGCTATAACAATTTTTACTCTAAATACAATATTGGAATCCTATACAAACTCCCTTTTTCTCTCCCCTGCCCCATTCCTGTCGCTAAACGGGCAAATATTGGTAAGATGAGCAATATATAGAATTAAAGAGACTACTTGAAACAAGTGAAATATAAATTAACCAAAGCTGTAAATCCACAAAACAGACTTATTTAACAACTATCATGATATTTTTTCCTCATAAATTTTATCTTCAATATTTATCTGACTTTACCTTGGAAGTATACCCCTGCCAGGGATCTACCCCTAATCATTATGCCATCTCCAACTGCCGTTCCTAATTCTGGGTGACCTGAAATTATTGGTGGGATTTGGATGAGATTCCACTTTAACAATAGGTCTGTGATCATGAGATATGAGTCATCTAAAAAAAATTACTGATACGAAAGAAGAGAAATTTACGATGAAGGCATGTAAAAAAACCAGTAACTTCCTATTAATAGTTTTTTATATCATCTCATGATCTGAGCCCACAAGAGATCTTAAATCAGAATAGTAAAATATATGTTAATGACTATGGAATAATTCAAAAATTTTCACCATGAGCAAGTAGCTATAAAAGCTTCCCAATAATTACTCTTATTTATTAAAACTATATCCCAGAAACAATTAAGGATGCCCCTATTAAAAAACAAAGTAGAATTATTAACATATAAACCCCGCCTTGATAATTTAAACAACAGCCATAATGCTTATAAAAGGTAGAAAGGCAAGAAAAATTTTGATGTCATTGATTCAGATGTTCCAGGAAATCGGGGCAATACTTCCATGGGGAACACTGACATATACAGTCTTTTGCAATTAGGCCTGCGTGGTCATGTCTCTAGAAGTATTATTTTAAGGCTTTCACAGTAAAGTACCATAGGACTTGTATAATAACCATTCCCGTGAAGTTGTGCTGTTTCATTTTTTTCCAGTTATAAGATTTTTACAATACAATCATCGTTGTCACCAAGTAATAGAAATATTCTACCTTAAGGCGGATTGAAATGTTGATTGCTGTCCTTGCACCACGAACTCGATGACTCAATTACCCCCAATCGACAAATGAAGTCTAATTTGCCATTTGAAAAAAAAAATACACACATCAGTAAACTGATAAGCCACATAACCTAACATTTGGCATGTCAAACAATTTGTACTACACTTATATCCTAAATTCCTTATTAAAACTAATTTCCGAGGGTATATGACTTTTTTTTTATTAAGTAGATAAACTAACCTTATGTCAAAATATATATTTAAAGCAATTTTTCCTTTAATGGTCTAAACATCTCGCTTTCTGGTCATCCTGTCAAGCATAGTCAATACACACTCTCATCCTAAATCATCCCCTTCACTCAAACATCTCTATCTACAGAATCTGTTCAAAATTTTATGTTTAGAAGCTTACATATAGACCTACCCCAAATAAACGGTTTTCATACAAAATCAATATTCTAGAAATGACAGAATCAACTTATCAAATTTTAATTTTTGCAGCTTTAATGAAAGTTAGTGTCCCACCCTGGGTATCTTTGGAAATCGCTGGAGGTCTCCCTTCTTTACAACTGAAAGGAGAAGAGGACGTAAAGGGAAGATGCCCAGATACGCACGCCGGGTCAGGGAATTCTAGACCTGTCGTTTTACTTCCGGAAATAATCCCAGCTACAAAACTTGCCTTTCGTCCGGGAGATAACACCACTTACCTTCTAGGGACTGTTTCTGGTGATATCCTCATGGTAAGTGCCGGTTGAGTGATTTAAGGCATGCATGATACTAATAACAAAAATGAAATGGTGATAAATAGAAAATCTGTAAAGATTTAGGATTCAAAACTTCGTTACTGATAGGTCTAGGTAGACGTCTTTAGTTGAAGTGACTTTGGCAAATTCTAGGAAGCAAAATTGTATAAAACGTCTCTCGTAATTAATGTACGATCATATTTTTCTACCTGTAATTTGTAAGCAAGTGTGTCAATATATAATTAAATAATCTGATATAGGTTGTTTTTACTCTTCGGAATGTCAACTTTCAATTAAATTGGAATAGAAATCTTATATTCTATACAGAAACTAAGAATTATGTCAATACAGTTGAATGTATAGTAATAAGACATTCACCCTTCTTCCTTGGCCGCTCTCTCAAATCGAAATTTTATGAAGAAATTTGCTTAGTCACTATTAAAGAATGCCTTGTCATATAAAAATGCTGTTTTCACAATCGAAAAGGTTTCATCTAATAAGGCAAAGGCATCGTCACAATTAGAAAAAAAAATGGCCTCATCACAAGAAAAAAAAAGGTACTTTCACCACCAAACTTACAGCAGGAGAAATTAATTCCTTATTTCCTTTCCGCACTGGGCTATTTTTCCATGTTGGAACCCTTGGGCTTTTATGGTCCTGCTTTTCCAACTATGGTTGTAAGTTGGCTAGTAATAATAATGATAATAATGATGTAAGACCTTTCTCCCCGTTTCAGATAAGAAAAAAAATCTAAAAAGTCTGCTCTTATCTCGTTCTTGCCTTGATGCATAACACAACATATTATCTGCATGACAAAAAAACATACCACTATAGATCAATCCTTTGGCAGTGTAAGACTTTCGAGAGAAGAGGGACTCGTGTCATGTACCGGGGTCACACTTCCATGATCACTCGTCTTGCCTGGAGACCAATGCCTCCGGATGACGCCTGCAGCATATTTCTCTCCTCCGCCCTGGACGACACCGTCAGGATCTGGCATATGGACAAAATGGAACCCTTGTGCGTCCTTAAAAACATGCAGGTATGCT
>NC_090732.1:119253854-119271354 GCF_036898095.1 Palaemon carinicauda
AAATATTATACTTTCTCTTGGATAATAACTCTTATTCTTGAAATAACGTCTGTTGGTTAAAAATAAAGCCATTACCTTGTGATGATAATGACATGAATATTTGCATAACCGTTTCCATCATACTTTGTCGCTTTCAAACCTTTTGTGCTCTGGTATCCAGTCAACTCCAGTAAAAATGGAAGAGGGATGAGGCAGTGCTAAAAATACATAAATCGAACTATTAAACTTCTACAATAATTGTTACAAAAATTCTTATACAGACATATTATTGATGACAATTATAATATGATGATGATAATTGAATAAGAAGGAAATTAGAAATAAAAAGTTGACTGTCAACAGTTTTCAAACGTCGGCAATTAGTGTTGAAGGCAGTCTGCTTACAAAAGAATTTTCCTCTAAACCAAATGTTATAATATTACAATATTATATAAAAGACAAATGAATATGCACATACACTGGGAGAGAGAGAGAGAGAGAGAGAGAGAGAGAGAGAGAGAGAGAGAGAGAGAGAGAGAGAGAGAGAGAGAGAGAGAGAGAGAGAACAGTTGATGACTAAACATAGAGCAGGTTATATTATTTTCCCCTTAAACGTCGGGAAACTGAGAGGCCCTGAGAAGGCCTTGGGTTCATTGATTTGTATTTTCTTGAACGAATAAGATTTAATATTCTCCTTTGCTATTATTTGCTCCTATTTCAATTTCAGCCATAGACTGAATAGAGTTAATGCGGTGAAAAGGCTTTTTTCATAATTCAATTATTTCTCGTTCCCGAGATAATGAAATGTCTCATTTTTCTGTTAACGCCCACTACTTCACTGTTGCCAAGTTCCGTTATTAAAAGTTCTCTGAAATTCAGAGACAGCAGTAGAAGATGAAAGTGCAATTAAGCCTCTGGAGGCGAATATTACCCCCCTCCCTAAAGAAAAAATCAATTGTAACACTTTTTTTTTATCCATTAATGATTAAAAGAGAATTGGTCACTTGATATATTTTACTTTTTAAATTAACAGAAATCTAAACCTTTAATAACTTTTATATTTTATCTTTAACTAAATCCTTACTAGATATAATTTCATTAGATTTTTAAGAAACATTATACCCATATTTGTTACCCATTAACATGATTGTTTGTGTGTGTATTCGACAATAAAAGATAGACAATCAAGAGAGAGAGAGAGAGAAAACAAGATTCTTTTTTTAAAATAGGTCCTTGATTTTCAATTAAGCAATATAAGTATGAGTATGATTTGAAACTAACGACAAAAAACTTTAAAATTAATTTTTTTTTTTTTAGTTTCTTCTGGGCAAAGTGATATTTTTGGTATTCGTGACTGTAATAAACGATTGATATTCCGCTTGAATGTAGTAATCCTTTTTCAATCATTAATAACTGAAATTCTCCCTTTCATTTTGCTTTCCAATCAAGTAGCTTCCATTCACCCCGTCTCATAAGAAAGTAAAAGAAGTAGTGGGCAGCCTTTAGTAACTTTACTTATTTTATTACTTCATTTACAAAGTCTCTCTTATGAGTTACTTATGCATGATCACCTCCATTTCCTTCATTTTGGAAGTAGTGTTTGGAAGGTTTGTCATTTTTATTTTTTTTTAAACTCTTCACTATTATATTCAATTTGGTTATAATATGTAGGAGCAATTCCTCTAAGGATGCGTAAAATATTTCAAAGCAAGTATATATGTATATATATATATATATATATATATATATATATATATATATATATATATATATATATATATATACTGTATATGTATATATATATATATATATATATATATATATATAAATATATGTATATATATAATATATATATTTATTTGAATATATATAGACATGTATATATATATATATATATATATATATATATATATATATATATATATATATATATATATGTATATATAAATTATACAGTACATATACATATACATATGTTTATATCTATATATTAACCATATATATATATATATATATATATATATATATATATATATATATATATATATATATATACACTGTATATGTTTGTACATGTATATATATATATATATATATATATATATATATATATATATATATATATATATATATATATATATATATAATGTATACATATATAAATATACATATTTATATATATATATATATATATATATATATATATATATATATATATATATATATATATATATTCATATAGATCTTCATATATTTATTGTATATATATAATATTTTATATATATATATATATATATATATATATATAATATATATATATATATATGTATATCATCTCCTACGCCTATTGACGTAACCTCATGTGATATTTCATGCATTCTGGTAAGCAAGCTTTGCAAGTCCTGTGGCGTTTTGCTAATAAGGATAGCGTCATGAGCATACTCTATAAACGCTAATTTCCTGTTACCAATTCAGTCCAATGCTTCTCCGCCATCCCCAGCTGTTCTATGCATTACAAAATCCACGAGGAGGATAAACAACATAGTTGACAACACATTCCCTTGGAGTACTCCACTGTTCACCGGAAATTCATTTGATTGGACTTCATTAACATTAACTTTGCACTTGCTATGTTCATGAACAGACTCAATCAAATTTACATATTTAAGAGGAACTCCATAATAACCCAGGACTCTCCACAAAATTGGTTGGTGCACACTATCAAAGGTTTTTTCATAATCTACAAATGCCATATAAAAGGGGATTTCTAGATTCTGCACATTGTTGTACAACATGTCTTAAAATTGAAATTTGGTCAGTACAACTACTTTTTTGAAATCCTCCTTGTTCACCTCTCAGCCTTTCATCAGTCTTTCTCTCTATTCTCTTTAGAATGACCATACTATATATTTTCATGACAATTGACATAAGTGGGATGCCTCTGTAATTATTGCAGTCAGTCAGATTTCCTTTTATGCCATTTTCACCAACACTTCTAGCTCCTGTTTGTGTAGAGGAAGAGTAGATGATGTTTATCAATCACTTCAACATCAGATCCATTTGAGTCTGCCTCGGAGAGAACAACTTTTTCTCTTTTCCTATTGGGTGGATGTGTTAGCCTCCTTTGTGACTATGCACTTGAATTCCACTGATGGATAGGATAGCCTAAATCAGGTCATATGTAGAAACATTAGGAAGATGTAACTTGATTAGCTTCCGATCTGAAAGAGTATTGGCTTTAAGGCAACTCCTCCAATCACTTTTGATCACCCTCATTTTGCTAAACCCTCTCTCACAGTCGGGTGATTGGACTGGAACACTAAGGACCAAGGCCATTAGTGACAGGATGTACTTGATGGAGGATCTATGTTTTAGATTAACCTCAGCCCATGTCAACTACTGTATCGTTGTAGATCTGTACCAAATATATTTAATAAACATTTTATCAAATGTCATAAACTTCTTAAATATATATGTGGTTTTTTCAATTAACCAGCCTGCCCCTTTTTTGAACATCTTATTTTCAACTAGCCAACCATGCTGGCTGGTAACTTAACTAACTTGACAAATGGGACTTTAGGTCACCTCGGGCGATCGCACTACCGCAAATTTCGAGCCATTTATATATATATATATATATATATATATATATATATATATATATATATATATATATATATATATATATATATATATGTATGTGTATATATATACATACATATATATATATATATATATATATATATATATATATATATATATGTATATATGTATATATATATATATATATATATATATATATATATATATATATATATATATATATATATATATATATATATATATATGTCTGTGTGTTCAAACTGTACACTTGACCTGATAGTCTACATCTCATGATCTTTAAAAGTATGGACTTTATAGTATCCCAAAACCTTGAACTTGCCTAGTAGAGTTTTTACTGACATCCACATTCTGCATAATATCCATGAATTACGCCATAATACTTGACTATATCAATATTCAGTCTGTTATTAGACTTATCCCTAAGTTTTATCATTATATCTACCAATGAATAAAAAACAGCATGAGTTTTGACAAAGTTAGGTAAATCCTTGTGGATTTTACCATCTCACAAATCATTCATTACTCTCTTCCTGTCAAAAAGTCATTCCCAGTCTCTTTCCATCCTGACATAGAACGACCGTCCCCACAGAATAATAGAGTAATAAACCATGGCATTAATCAAGTATTTGTTAACAAAATACCCCAAACCTTCTGCTAATCTCTAAAGCATTTCTTATTCAGAGCCTTTGTACTGTAGTTGGTTGGGGCAGACCAGATATAAAATTTCAAAAGTTATGATTGAAAAACCAAATTTTAAAAGGGGAATGACTTGAGAACACCACATAACCTAAGGTGCTTCACCTAACCTAACCTAGGAGCCATATCCTTACCTGCTTAGCCAACGGGGCCCTATAACCCTTATGTGACCCCTCACGCCCTCCCCCTAGACTGCCGTATCCTTACCCTACCCTAAGACTAAGTATCAACACAGTGTTTCCTTCCCAACCGGGTTCACTCCTGGTAAGGTAACACTAAATCAGAATATTTCGTAAATTCTAAAACTAACTTTATAATATCGTATTTCAGACAAAGATAAACAATATTTTCCCCATAAAGAAAATCGATTTGACAAGTAATACTAAAGTTTACGCCTGTCCCATCCAACTACATACTGTACGCCCCCTCCCCTTTATTCTTTCACTGGCCTCCGGAAAGAAGAAATTCTGAAAGATGGTCTTTCAAAGATTCATTATTAATCCCCCCTCTCTCTCTCTCTCTCTCTCTCTCTCTCTCTCTCTCTCTCTCTCTCTCTCTCTCTCTCTCTCTCTCTCTCTCTCTCTCTCTATATATATATATATGTATTATATATATATATATGTATATATATATATATATATATATATATATATATATATATATATATATATATATATATATATATATATATATATATTTGTGGACTATGAACAAGCCTTTGATATTGAGCACTGGCCAATTTTGTGGAGAGTCCTGCGTTATTATGGAGTTCCTCTTAATGTGTATATTGAAATAATTCTGTTCATGAGCATAGTAAGTGCAAAGTTAATGTTATTGGAGTCCTATCAAATGAATTTCCAGAGAACAGTGGAGTACTCCAAGGGAATGTGTTATCACCTATGTTGTTTATCCTCCTCATGGATTTTGTAATGCTTAGAACAGTTGGAGATGGCGGAGAAGGATTGGACAGGATTGGTAATAGGAAATTAGCTGACCTAGAGTATACTGATGACGCTGTCCTTATTAGCAGAACACCACAGGATTTGCAATTCTTGCTTATCAGAATGCATGAAATATCTCAGGAGGTTGGGCTGAAGACAAATAGAAAAAAGACAGAGATGATGAGAACGGAATATGCAATGGAAGAGGAAATATCATTGGAGGGAGAAAGGATTAATAAGGTGGAATAATTTAGATATTTAGGAACTATTATCTCTAATACAGGGTCTTTAGATTTTGGGTTTAATGAAAGATTGAAAAAAGCAAATCAGACTATGGCTAGGTTAAATAAAATTTGGAAATCAAATCGATTGAAATCACATATAAAAATCAGGCCACATATCAGTTAGTGAGATTGGTGTTACTGCATGGACATGAGTCGAGGTATGACAATGAAGTAATATACAACAGATTTTGTAGATTTGAGAACAAAGCCCTCAGAAGAATATTAGAAGTTGAATGGCAGGACATGATTAGAAAGAAAACTATAAGAAAGATTATTTGAGTGCCAAAGGTGAATGAGATCATGGTGAGGGGTAAATGGAGATGGTTCGCACTCCCCAAGAGAGATTAGTTCGCCAAACTTTCAAATGGGCTCCACGAGGCACTAGAAGAGTTTGAAGACCAAGACCTACATGGCTGAGGAATATGAAGCATTAGGTAGGAGAGGACAATTGGAGTAGTATTGATTGAAAAGCTCGGGATAGAGATGACTGGTGGAATCTGAGGCCCTTAGAGTCAATGGGCGTAGGAGATGATGATGATGATGAATATATATATGTATATATATATATATATATATATATATATATATATATATATATACATATATATATGTATATATATATATATATTTACATATATATATATATATATATATATATATATATATATATATATATATATATATATATATATATATAAAGATAGAGAGAACGAGAGAGATTTCTAATCTTTTATATATAAATTCGTTTTAACTTTTCACATAACATATGTATAAAGTTTTCCATAACATCAGTTACAATTTAATTGACTATCCTGACATAGAATTCGAATATGAAACCTTCCAATTTCTTTTTTGACGAGAAACGTGATCGAGTTACCAATCAATTAGAAACGATAGAAAAATTTACTCTCCCTAAGGATTCAAGATTTCGCCCATCTTATCTGAGATTTTCGGGCACTGAAAAGTGGCTTTAGTTTTTCTTATATATATATATATATATATATATATATATATATATATATATATATATATATATATATATATATATATGTATATATATGTATATATATATATATATATATATATATATATATATATATATATATATATTTATATATGCATATATGTATATGTATGCATATATATACATATATATATATATATATATATATATATATATATATATATATATATATATGTATATATACAGTATATATATACATATATATATATATATATATATATATATATATATATATATATATATATTGTGCTTAAGTGGAATTTCACTTGGGAATATTATTATATACCTAGCGTTAAAAAAAATTAGAGAATTTACTTAGTGTTTTCTTACCGAAAATCAGCAATTTGAAATTGAATAACATTTCCCTCTGTAACTTAAATGTCTTTTATCGAATATCAAAGGATTTTGCAATCGCTCCTGACGGGCGATGGCTATGAGATCGAAGTTGGTTAACCTTGGCCTAATTTGCTTCATACATTGTCATGCCTGATTTGCCCTTAGTCTATACCAGGTTAAAGTAAATATTCTTTTAAATGCGAAGAACAAGAACAATGATTTCCATGTGAAGGATCTTCTAATATATATCTAAAAATTTATTTTCTCTTTGAAAAGGACACTTTTTTTTTTTTCTTTTTTTTTTTTTTTTACAATTTTCTGTTTCGAAAAAGTCTATATTTCTGCAATCCAAAAATTTGTAAAAGCCTTAGTATTAAAATTAATTCTTTAGAATTAATTAGATTAATATAAGATAACTATAAAGATTATAAGATTATTCTTAAGAATTAAATTCTTTTAAAAGGTGCATTTTTCATCCAAAAATCGAAGACAGCATCTTTCCTAAAAAAAATCTGAGCTCCAGATAGTTTTAAGGATAACAGAAAAACTCATTTACGTTTCTCTACTTTTTATTTGAGTGTCTGTAAAGGAGAGGGGATGGGTTTGTGTGCTATGTGCATGGAGGTCCAAGGACGATGAACAACAGCAGGTTAAGAGAATGAACGGTGAAGGAGGCAAAAGCCTCTGTTAATGTGAAAGGATGAAGATGGAATACAAACGAAAAAAAACGAGACTATGAAAAGAAGTAAAAAGGAGCTGTGTGTTTATTCGTTTGGAGTTGCAAGAACGAGGGATGAGGGGAATGAGGGAGATAGATGGCGGGGAGAAGGTTTAATCAGGGAACTTCATGAGTAAAAACCATAATGGGTGAAATGGAATTGGCATTATATTAATTATAAAAATATTAATACGAATATGTGAATGAGCAATTGTTAGAGGGGATAGAAGGGACAACCAGAAAGATTTGGTGATAAATTGGAGAAAGAGAAAAAGAGAGAGTAAGGGAAAGAGGTTGGAGAGGGGACTGGTGATCTATGGAGATGTGGCACCAAAGTGAGAATCCATTTCAAAACAAGGGGACCTCCCATATCGGCCATTTTTCATTGTATTGAGCATAGAAGTTTTTGGAGGTTTAGGAATAATTTGCTCATTTTGAAAATTCATAATTTATGCCAATAATGCTGCTGAGAACTTAGGCTCTTTTCAGAATCATATACAGGGTCTCAAGAGAAGACTTTGAACTCAAAGCTCCAAGATTCCTCCAGAAGTTTCCCTAATGATCAAACTCGCTACATACTTTCCCCGTTTTTTCCGCTATTCATATTTTCTTTTTCCATTTTTACTTACGTCAACAAAGTTGGAGGGAGGTTATGTTTTATTCCCTGTTTGTTTGTTTGTGTGTGTATTTGTTTATGAACAGCTTCCTGGCCACAATTTTGATCGTAGAGTAATGATACTCGAAGGGATTAACTGTTATGTAAAAAGCTGGAAATTATTAAATTTTGGAAGGGAAATGTCAAAGTCTAAGGCCAAGGGCACGGTCAAGCAAAATGTCCTATTCACGTAATCAGCCTTAAGTTTGGACTTTGTTGGCACAGAGACTTCAAACTTGATTCATATTTGAGTGTATGAAAATCCACGCCAATTGAAGGTTGAAAGTCAAGATCGAGTTCAAGGTCAATGTCAAGCAAAAGGTCAAGTTACGATCATCAACCAAACGGCCACAATTTTAATCCTAAAGTAATGAAACTTGCTGGGATTTTTAAATGTTATGTAAAGAGCTGTTAAGTTCGAAGGTCATGGTCAAGTCAAAGTTCAACGTCAAGCAAAAGGTCAAATTCCGGTCATCAATCATACCCACAATTTTAGTCGTAAAGTATTGAAACTTGCAGGGATTTTAAACTAATATGTTAAGACCTGGAAATGATTAATAAATTTTGGGAAAGGCACGCTGGTTTCGAGAAATAAGCAGCCGGGGCGGAGGTCTACACTCTTGATTACTTTTCTAGTTTTAAGTTTCTTTGCTTAATTAATAAAACAGTTTTCTTTAAAAATATTACAGATATTGCAGAGAACTATTTTTTTTTTACTGATCATAGCATCAAGAAAGGAAATGATTGCAATAACTGCGTCTTTCGGATTTGCCATTTTAAGCTTCCGATTACAGGATCCGTCATAGGATTCTCATTTCGTCTGCTGTAAGATCCTTTTCTCATATCCGTGATGCTTTTACCTTTTTACTTGTTCTTGCTTTCTTATTTTAGTTACTGTTTCTTTTTCTCTTTTAATGACCTCATATTTCTATTTTCCTCCTTTTCTCCATCACTTGTCTTGAAATTCTCTCGAACTTTTCCCTTGTTTGTTTTCGAGAATAAATGGATAATCACTATATTCTATATACATATGTATATAGACATATATATACGTTATATATAGGCATATTTATATACATATGTGTATGTGTGTAAAAATCATGAAAGCTATTATTATATATACTATATATATATATATATATATATATATATATATATATATATATATATATTATATATATATATATATATATATATATAAAGTATATATACATACATACATATATGCATATATATATATATATATATATATATATATATATATATATATATATATGTATATATGTATATATATATATATATATATATATATATATATATATATATATATATATATATATTGGCTGTTGATGTTTGGGAAATAAGAATAAGAATATTTTATTTTTTAAATAATTGTCTAAGTAAAAGTGAACTGCATTGCTTATTGCTTTAGATATCATTAATTATTTGCGCGAAATATTTATTTAGTTCATTCATGAATTAGCAATACAACACGAGGCCTAAATCAGCACAAAAGTAAGTGGCTATACATTCCATATGCAAGTTATATAACTATCACTTTTTAAGAAAATATCTAAAATTGAAAAGTCTAACTTTTTGAATGCTAGATCAAAATAATATTCGCCTTTACTTTGACATCTGTGAACGGAATTTTTTTTTTTTTTTTTTTTTTTTTTATCTTCGGAATGTAAACAGTTCCGTCTGCGAGGGTGAAATCTTTCTTTCAACTTACAGAAAATCATTATCATAAATAGTTTTACGCTAGCTTTCTGGACGACGGTATTCTGTCCCGTCGATATTCAGAAAGAAATCTTAGATGTACACCATAAGCAATCAAAGTTTAATATTACATGTTTAAAAAATATCATTTAGGAACCGCTAAAACCGAAAACGTTCTTGTCCGATTTCCTGTCACTGTTGCCATTCGTCAAAGTTTGTAAAGGGTCATTGCTTTGTTTTATGTTCTTACTTATAGGGATATTGGGCAATGAAGCCAGGGGAAGGCAGTGTCAACAGATATACCGTGAATTCCACTTTTTTTTTTCAAGATATGTCGTATGATGTTCTTATTAACTGCTTTCCCATTGAAATAGTAATGACGAATGTGGTGATGACCTCTTGGTGTCCTTTTATGAATTAATAATTCAACACTTGATAACTCGTTCAGTGATACAATCAAGAATCGAGTATTTTCACAACCCTTCGTTATTCATTCATTATTCCTTCTAAATCATCTCTTAAAATTCTAAATGTATCGTCCATTCTATTTGTGACTGGTACGGTTGGCTTCATTAATTCCGGTACACCGACGTCTCCTAAGCTTCCCGTGAAGTGTACCGGAATTAATGAAGCCAACTGTACCAGAAAAGACAATGTTCACTCTTTGTTCTGATGATATATATAAATCACTGGCAATTATAACATTCCTGTTTCCCTCGGCCGCTCTTGTTCCTTACCTCGGTCATTTCTGTTTCGTTGCCGCTCTGTAATCCTTCACCCTTACAGCAACAGTAATTTCCGGCCATGAATTTCACTATTCGTCGTAGTATTAAGTAACCGTTATAGCGTATCCATTTAGCCTGAGCACATCAGATGGACTTATGTTTTTGCAGTCTTCTTTCCAGCTTAATGTTACTAGTTTGCTACTATATCCTTACTACAAAATATTAAAAGATAGAAATCCGACATTTTTTTCCATTTACTTCCAGAATGTGATCCTGGGTTGTCGCGATGGAACCATCCAAGTGGTTCACTTTGAAGGAATCACTCCTACAACTTCCAGCGTCTTCCATAAGTTTTCGGCGGCTCTTTCGAAGATAGCGATGTTCAACACTAAAAAGGACTAAAAAGTTTCCAAAATTGGTTAGAAGTTTTTAGAGAAACTTTTATTCGGGACAGGCTGAAAAACTCATGAAATTGGTCCAACGAATACCTCTCTGAATAATGGGTCTCTTTTAAGAGACTGGTGAATTGGGAAGTTAGATAAGTAAGAGTGAACTTTTATGCAACATAAGTGTATGAGACTTTTGGGATGTAATCGAACTTGAGTGTCGTAGAAAGTTGGCCCTCCAGGTATCGTAAAACAGTGGACCGTTAGGATGTCGTTCAAGTAATAGGGTAACTCCATCGATGTCAATTGCTTGTACTTAAGCCAAATGTATATAGGCCTACCTTATGTAGAGAAGTATTTAAATGAACTGGAAGCAGGAGAAACGTTGGTTCAAGAAAAAATACTACTAGAATGTACTTCTCAAACATTATGATGTTTCATAACTGAGGCTAGTATAAAGGTTAAGTGAAAATATGGTTAATTATTGATAAAGTTATAATGAATGCTAATCGAATCAGAATAGAATACGGCTCATCTGAAATATAAAGTGAAATGTTTTTGAAAATAGGAGAGAAGTATCAACGATCTTCGTTTCCCGAAGTTACATGCTAATTTACTTCACGGTTATTGTGAACCTCTTGTGGCAGGAAGTGCCCTCTAAATGGCGGATGAGTTTCTCTGTTGTAATGAACAGCATCTATAAACGAGGTCGGTCTTTTTACTAGGGACCGATACTAAGATGCTAGGAAGCGTTTTAATCCAGACGATACTGCCCAAGCAGAGCTCAAGTTTTCGGGAGCTGATATACAGTACTTTTAAGGCAGAAGAGCACTGAGTCAAGAGTTGTGAACCCCTTGGTGCGAAGAAAATTTTCCTGAAGTGGCAGATGGTCCTTCTCTCCTGATGCAAATTGCAATCACAATCCCACTTGCTTTGAAAACCATAAAAAGGAAAAAGTATGCATCTTCCCCGTCTTGTTTAGGGCTCTTGTAATTGCTTAAAAGAGAGAAAAAAAGATGTTGAGATTTTGTGGATGTCAAAAAAATAATGTGTTGAGATTGTTGAGCCAACACATTTTTATGGAACCGACATGTGGAATTTAAAAACAAATGATTAAAGAAAGTTCAAAGCTGCTGAGGAGAACTGTCAAAATAGTTTATAAGTTATTATGATAATTGATTGTGATAAATGTGGAGATATGTAAAAATGCTAAAAGAAAGTTAGCATTTATTAAAGGTGTTCATTCAAATGGAAAGAAGGTACGTTAATTGTTGATGAAAATAAATTAAAGAAAAAATGTATAGAAAGAGTGGGATAGACAGCATTAAATAGTTAGGACTTTGATATCTATGATGCACAAATTTACGTGTCGTATGGAATTAAAAGAGTGCCAAAGAGCCTTCAATGGAAGTCTTTCTGCACGGGACTCATCCTCTCTGGAACTACTCCATATTAGGAGAAACAGTTTGCAAGAATTCCTCCAAGATATTGTCCAATCCTTCTTTTAATGATTAGGCATTCCATTATATAAGAAGGAGTGAAGAGGACTTTCCAAAGCATCTATGCTAAGCAAAGTAAAACAAGTATTATATGTGAATAATATAAATAGTAAAGCAACAATTTAAAATCAATTAGGAATTCAGTTTTTCACACCAAAGCATTTAACACTAATATCTCAAGGTAGTGTAAATTTCCAACAACTTATAACTTTTATTCAATGTAAAATTCACGTTACCATTTTCTGAAAATGTTCATGTCTCTGATCAGCATAATGCTATTAAGTATAGACCTGTTCTCATACCTTGGACTTATCAACTAATTAATTATATACTTATATCAAATAAGTTTTCTGAAGTTTACCAAATAAATTGCATCAACTGAACACATTTTTTTGGAATCTTTTGAACTCTTCTCCACATTAGTTCCTGACACTGTTCCAGGATAAATAGAAAGTAATCTATTACGAATCTGGAAAAAAAGATGAACTTCATAAATGCATCTACATGTAAATCATATCGAGGTTCTGTTACCTCTACCCATCTATATTAAGTTTTGTATATTTTAATTTATTATTTTCTCTTGAGTACCTTTCCCCAAAAAATATTTTAGTCTTAGTTTTTGTGTTTTTATATACACGAGTAGGGTATTGCCTGAATTACCTCCCATGTGGTGCACTGAATGCACTACTAAAGTGTCTTTACAGCATCTCTTGACAGCCTAACTGCATTCACTTGGTAGCCTTCTAGTGTACCTCATTTGCTGCTTACTCTTTTCCATTAAGCAATCCTACATCTTGTAACTTTTGGCTCATGAGCAACTGCTGGGCTTTCTCCGTGTTGAACCTCGGCTTTGAATTGTGCCCACAGCCTCAACTCTGGGCTTCTGTCTATACAGATAAGATGAAGAAACGCGTGCGCTCTTGCTAATGATTAAATCGTCATTGACCTTTTGCTAAAAAGTTTTGTTAGCGAAAATCGTATCTCAGTAGCGTAAGAAAGAAATTTGACACTGTGCATGATGGCGATAAATGTATCAGTTAGTTAGCTAAATGAGATCATGATGAGGGGTAGATGGAGATGGTATGGGTATGCTCTTCGCACTCCCCAAGAGAGATTAGATCACCAAACTTTCACCTGGGCTCCGCAAGGTACTGAAAGAGTTGGAAGCCCCAGGCCTACATGGCTGAGGACTATGAGGCGTGAAGCAGGAGATGAGAAATGGAGAAGTATTGATTTAAAAGCTTAAGATAGGGACGACTGGCGAAATCTAACAGAGACCCTTTGTGTACATAGGCGTGGGAAGAGATGATGATGGTGATGAGTTAGCTAAATATATAGTAGAGAGAGAAAAATTGTTGAGTAAATATGATAGAATAGATGTATATAGTCAAGTATAGGATACTGTCTATGAAAATATGGAATATAGAGAAAACTATTCGTGTTAAATGTTATCTGTATAGATGTAGATACTCTGTAGCCTAGTGACAAGTAAAACATGATAAAGAGTGGAAGATATTTTTGTATAAAAAGATGGAAGAAGAATTGATAAGAAGCTACACCCATAGATGAAACTAAGAAAAATCAAAATATTATACTTTTAAAGCTAATATAGAGATGTACACAGATGCTGGGTAGTATAAATAGAAAGACAGATATGAGGATTCAATTGAATATTGTTAGATACCAAAATTTTCTTCTCAAATATCGCAGCTTTTCTAGATTTGCTTGAAAGAAAAAATAATCTCTTAGTCATCCTGGACTTATCTGTTAGAAAAATCCACAAAAATGATGGTGAACACTGCATTTATTATTATTATTATTATTATTATTATTATTATTATTATTATTATTATTATTAGGTAAGCTACAACCCTAGTTGGAAAAGCAGGATGCTATAAGCCCAGAGGCCCCAACAGGGAAAATAGCCTAGTAAGGAAAGGAAAAAATGAAAATAGAATAATGTAAAAAGAGTAACGTTAAAATAAATATCTCCTATAAGTTATTATTATTATTATTATTATTATTATTATTATTATTATTATTATTATTATTATTATTATTATTATTATTATTATATACAAAAGGCAAATTCTTATATTTTGCTAATCAGTGGGTTGTGGGCGGCAGCTGACCGTTAGAAGGGCGTTGTCTGTCATGGTATTCACCCGCGATTAGAGTTAGAAAAAAAACATATATATTTGAGCCTTGCGGCATCGTCTGTAACATCGCAAATAGCACTGTCATTATTTAAGCCAGTGTCACCACATCATTTCGGATACAGGAAGTTCACAAAAAAGAAAAAAATTAGGTAAACGAATCTTTACTATGAGGAAAAAAGTTTTAAATAATAATGATGATAATGTAATATTGGCAAGACCTCTTGAGAAATAATGCTGCTTTTAATGAAAAGTGAAACGAGATTGCAAATGTGTGACATAGTAGTTGATGTTTGATATGCATAAAATCATTTAATTGTAGGTCATGGAAAATATAGCAGTATTTTTGGGTCATGAATGCAATGCAGCATAATTATATTGCTGAGCACGAACAGTTCAAAATACAATCTCACCACCGGGTTTGTAAAATTGAGTGAAAAATTTTGTGCACAGGAAATTGCTCGCATTCTCTCTCTCTCTCTCTCTCTCTCTCTCTCTCTCTCTCTCTCTCTCTCTCTCTCTCTCTCTCTCTCTCTCTCTCCACTCCTGTTATGTAAAAAGCACTTTCAATTTATCACCATTTTCTCTGAATAAAAAGCCTTTTCGAAATATAAAAAGACAGCATATATTAATTGACCCAGAATTGAAAGACGAAATCCTTGTGTTAAACATTAGCTCATATTTAAACGAGGGTTTCCTTAACTTACACAAAAACGTAATCAGCAGCATATCATTGCCGCTTTCCATGCAAATTTCGTTTACTTGAATCTTTTCATCCGTTTGCTCCCCCTGAATATTAATGCCCTGGTTTCAGAGCCGGATTTTATCCCGGGATTTCAGTCCTTTCTTGACGCAAATCTCTTTTTACCTCGTCAGATACGTGGGCAATAACCTCTCGGTCAAGCCATGTTTTACTATTTCCCCTATATAATAAATGAACAAGGACCTGGCTATATATATATATATATATATATATATATATATATATATATATATATATATATGTATATATATATTATATATATATATATATATATATATATATATATATATATATATATATATATATATATATATATATATATATATATATATGCACTGTGATCCCTCGCCACTTCACGGTTCACCTATCGCGGACTCAGTGCAACGCAGGTTTTTTTTTGTCGAAAAATAAAAGTTGAAAAATACGACCGTATTGCGGAAAGCAGCCATGTTTCATCTTGATGCGCAAAAGAAACAGCTTCCAAGGTTGCCAGACAAGGACAGCAGATTGCTCTTATACCCACTGGAAGTCAGACAAGGCACGTGATTGGTTACTGGCATGAGATCGACAAATCGGAGCACAAGTGGATGTATCCCGTGAGCTGATTGGCTGCGCATCATCGCATCCTTTCCCAGCATCTTCGTGTGGTGTATCTCACCGCTCCACCAGTCTCTCGTACACGTTGCACTGTACTCTTACAAGTGTCTCGCGTTAATAGTGTTCTGTGATTCATTTAACTTTTGTAAAGCCATTAAAATACCTGCTAAGCGCCGTGCCCCCATGAAAGATCCTCTAGTGAGCCAAAGAGGAGGAGGAAGGTGATGACAATCACTGAAAAGGAAACTTTTAGATATGTTGAAGGAAGGCAGAAGTTATGCCATGGTGGCACGCCATTATAGCGTGAACGAATCTACTGTTCGCTATATAAAGAAAGATGAAGTGAGCATCCGCACCGCTGCGACAATAACGTTTAACATAGAAGCGAAACATGTGGTAACTCCGTGTAATAAGCGAATGGTTAAGATGGAAGCTGCATTAGCGTTGTGCATTGCAGATTGTAGGGAAAAAAACGTGAGTTTGAATACTAATATGATCAGGACAAAGGGCAAGTCTCTCTTTGATCATACCTTGCCCAATGATGACAACAAAGAAGAAGAAGCCGATGAAGATGATGCTTACGAACCACAGCGTGCTAGCACTGTGACGAGTGATTCTCCGCCTCGAGGATGAGGCTTTACAGCCATCAAAGTTAGGCTCAACAAGTTTCAAAAACGTTACGGCCTCAAAAGCGTGCCTTTGTATGGCAAAGCTACCTCTGCCGACACCGAGGCTGCCTGTCGCTACGTGGAGGCTGAATTTCCAAAAATGATCAAGTATGGCCAGTAACTCCCCGAACAAGTTTTCAACATGGACGAGATAGGTCTTTTTCGGAAGAGAATGCCATCACGTACGTTCTTCTTCAAAGATGAAGTGCACAGACCACTACAAGGTGCACAAGGACCGAGTTACACTAATCATGTGTGGTAATGCTGCAGGCTTTATGATGAAGCCAAGCCTTAGTTATAAAGCAAAAAATCTACATGCCTTGAAAAATAAAAATAAGGCTATGCTCCGCGTCTATTGGATGAATAACACAAAGGCCTGGTTAACTAAAGCCCTGATAGCTGACTGGTTCATTTACAGCTTTGTTCCTGAGGTAAAGCTGTATCTGGCTGAGAAGGGCCTCCCTTTCAAGTTCCTTTTCTTGATGGACTGTGCAGGAGGCCATGCAACAGACCTGTAGTATGATGGGGTGCAAGTCGAGTTTCTGCCCCCTAACACCATAGCGCTTATACAGCCGATGGATCAAGGGTTCATTCGTGCATTTGAATCACTTTACACTTGTGCCACTATGGAGGGCCTCATCACGGCAGTTGACGACGAAGAAGGCTTCACCTTAAAAAAGTACTGGCACAAATACAACATTGCGTCACGTTTGGCTAGCTTGCAGTAAGC
>NC_090732.1:119288854-119351354 GCF_036898095.1 Palaemon carinicauda
ACAAGCATCCAAAGATATGCCATAATTATGAAATATATGGTAAATGTGCGTATTTAGACGGATATGGAGACGAATGCAGAGATCTCCATCCAAAAATATGCAAAAACCTAAAAGAAGGAAAAGGAGGCATTTACAACAAAAAATGTCGATATATGCATCCTGCAACCATGAATGAAAGTAAGAAAACTCAGCAAACTGAAAAGAAAAATGAAAGCAAAAAAGAAACAAAAAAAGAAACAAAAAAGCAGGCCGTGTATATACCGCGCTTTGAACCAAGAGCCCCAAGATATGAGGCCTTTCAACCCAAACCTGCACATTTAGAGCCCAACTACAAAGAATGCATCTATAATGCCAGGGGTTGGTGCAGATATGGGGACAGTTGCAGGTATACACACACAAATAAATATGAAGGCGAAAGAGCAAATATAATAGAAAAGTTGGATTTTTTAATGGCAGAATTCCGGGAAATGAAGAAAAGAACATCATATCAGAACAGGAAGGAAGCATGGGAGAATCCATATTATTACCAATATTAAATAATGGGGATGAAACACAAACCATAATAGTAATGAATGCACAGGGTTTAGTCACGAGTAACTCTAAAAGGAAAATAGAGTTCTTAGAAGAAGTAACCCAAATTGAAAAAATAGATATGTTAAATATAAGTGAAACATGGTATTCCCAAGAGACTGGCAGTGATGACCAGATAAAGGGTTTCCAAACTTATAGATCAGACAGAAAAAATAGGAATCAAGGGGGAACCGCAATATATGGAAGAGACATAAATCAAGGAAAAGTATGTGAAAAATACAGCAACACAGAATGTGAATTGATTGCGGTAGAATTTGAATTTGAAAAACTAATGAATATTGTAGTTTACAGACCCCCAAACACTAAGGAGTTTGACATAATAATAGAAAAAATAGATGATATATGTAGAAACCATAAAGACTGGAATATACTCCTATCCGGAGATTTTAACTTTCCTTTCGTGGATTGGAAAGAACGGATAGAAGAAAGTGGTTGTATGTATACATATAAAAAAGATAGTAATAGTAGCGCAGAAGATAAGAGGCAATTTGAAAAGCTTCAAGATATGCTATTAGAACATAATATGCAACAAATAAACCACATTCCAACAAGAAAGGAAAATGTCCTAGATCTAGTATTTGTGAATGAGGTGAATTATGTTAAAGAAATAATAGTGTATAACACGGGAATTTCAGACCACAATGTCATAGAATTGATAGTTCATTCCAAAGCAAGTGATCACAGAATTAATAAAAGCACAAAACTTTGGGAAGGATATGGAAAATATAACTTTTACAGTAAGAATATAAAATGGTCAGAAATAAATGAAGAACTGAATAAAGAATGGAAAAATGTATTTATAAGTGATAATATACAGGTAAATACGGATATACTGTACAAAATACTGGAGAAAAATGTTGAAAAATATGTACCAAAAAAAATCAATAAACAAAAGACGTGCATACCAAGAGACAGAAGAATCTTATTTCAGAAAATTAAAAAGTGGAAGAAAAATCTTGCAAAAGAAAAAAATGTGTGGAAAATGAGGGAAATAAAATGTAAGATAGAAAATGCAGAACAAAAGATTATACAGTCGAAAGAAAATGAAAAAAAGGACTTAGAAGAAAGGACACTTCAAAATATAAAAAGAAACCCCAAAGTACTTTACTCCTATGCAAAAAAGATGAATAAAAGGAGAATAGAAATAGGCCCTCTAAGAATTGAAGGACGGCTAACGAATGAAAAAAAGGAAATATGCAACATATTAGCAGAAAAATATAAGAGTGAGTTCACGCCAAGAATTGCGAATGAGAATAATGAAACAGAAATGAGAGAAGAAAATGTTGAATATCTAACGGATATAGATATTAATGAAGCAGATATTGTCACGGCTATAAACGAAATTAAAAATGAATCGGCAGCCGGACCAGATGGAGTTCCAGCGATTTCTGCAAAACAGAAAACATAGTGGTTGCAAATGACGAGAAATCAGATGAAGCCCAGGTAATATCTGGTGTGCCCCAAGGTACGGTATTAGCTGCACTGCTATTTGTTATTATGATCTCAGACAGACTGTGATGTTGAAAACTCCGTAGTGAGAAGTTTCGCCGATGACACAAGAATAAGTAGAGAAATTACTTGTGATGAAGATAGGAACTCGCTACAAAGAGATCTAAACAAAATATATGAATGGGCGGAGATAAATAGGATGGTATTTAACTCCGATAAATTCGAATCAATAAATTATGGAAACAGAGAAGGAATGGTGTATGCATACAAGGGACCTAATAATGAGACAATCACAAACAAGGAAGCAATTAAAGACCTTGGTGTAATTTTAAATAGGAATATGTTATGCAACGACCAAATAGCAACACTGTTGGCTAAATGTAAAGCAAAAATGGGAATGTTATTCAGACACTTTAAAACAAGAAAAGCTGAACACATGATTATGCTTTACAAAACTTATGTGCGTAGTACACTCGAGTACTGCAATGTGATATGGTACCCACACTACCAAAAGGATATTGCGCAAATAGAGAGTGTACAAAGGTCCTATACTGCTAGAATAGAAGAAGTTAAGGACCTTGATTACTGGGAAAGACTGCAATTTTTAAAACTATACAGTCTAGAAAGGAGAAGAGAACGCTACATGATAATACAAGCATGGAAGCAAATAGAAGGAATTGCTGAAAACATCATGGAGCTTAAAGTATCAGAAAGAGCAAGCCGAGGTAGATTAATAGTGCCAAAAAGCATTCCAGGTAAACTGAGAAAGGCGCACAGGACATTAATCCACTACGCACCAGCATCGATAATGCAGCGACTATTTAATGTGCTGCCAGCTCAACTAAGAAACATATCAGGAGTGAGCGTAGATGCGTTTAAAAATCAGCTCGATAAATACCTAAGATGCATCTCAGACCATCCAAGACTGGAAGATGCAAAATACACCGGAAGATGTATTAGCAACTCTCTGGTGGATATACGAGGTGCCTCACACTGAGGGACCTGGGGGAACCCAAACAAAAAAAAATAAGGATAAGCCCTAAGTTATCTTACCACCCCAGCGCCTGTCCAACCGTCCATGTAGCCTAAATTCCATAAATCCAATCCTAATGGAGTTCTTGAATAATTAGCACAGAGTGAAATAAAGACATGTACGTCGAGTGTCATTAACATGAAAAGAAACGGTGTCTGGTACATTGTCATCCGTTAACTAGTAGGGATAACTATCTCAAGTTGTTAATTACTTGATTTGATGAGTTTTTTAACACGAGCTCCTTTAATCTACTTCTGTTGTAATTTTATGGTTATGTAGGAAGGGCTCCGTACGTTTAACAGAGGGGAGGGCAACTGTGGTAAAAGGATTTTCTTGTGAGAGAGACTTTTTGGTCCCACCCGGACGAAAAAGCCTCGGGACTGCAGAACCCACGAGTTTGATTTGGTGCGTGCATTCTTGCAGTAGCCTACTGTATTTGGAAAACCATGCGGCGTAGTCGGTGTTAATTGTGAAATCCTCACTATCATAATTTTGTGAAAATATGAAAATTTTCAAATCAACCCGAAAGGTTTTAAATCATGAGTCCTTGTCAAGTGGGAGCTTATTGTACTATCTTGGGGCAGCCTATTTGAAAGCTGTAAAACCCAACAGTAGAATTCAAAACTCCGTCACTAGTCTTGTATCGACAACATTTGTTGGCTTTATATGTGGAAAATCTCTCAAATACTTTAGACACTGAATTCTGATAACATAAGCGTTATTGCACATATCCTAAAAAATCAATCTAGCTTTAATAAGCACCCAGTGTAGAAGAAGAGTGCCACGGGAAAGTGTACAGTGTACTGTGCAGGCTTAATCCTAATCTTCCTTCTTATGTTTATTGTATTTGGAAACTTCCTAGGTTGTATTTTAGTTAAAATAACGAATTATAGTAATGACACATTTTGACTCAAGTTTCTCGATAGAGGTGTCATCCAGGTGTTTCTTTACAAGAGAAAATTTTCAACGATGATATCCAGGGCTTTCTACCACATTATTTATTCCAGTTTTGAGGGAGAAATTTTGAGCCAATAACACAAGCTAAGTCTCATACTCTATTGATTATCTGGACGAAATTGTCATTAATATCATTTGAATGCCACTAAGTCATATTAACCCTATTTCATTTTCCAACCACCATAAGTTCAGTTTAATCCTCATCTATCATAATTGTTTCAATGTCATCCATTCTATAACTGGCTAATTAAAACGCACTTCGATTTTCTATTTTCAATGTAACTTACTGAGAGGTAAAATTGTGTATTATCTACAAGTGGCTCGAACTTTACTCAATTCCTCATGAATATTTTTGATATACCGATAATAAAGATACAAAATAGGATTGTGCCTAATACACTTCCCATGGCACTCTTTTTTTCAATGGTTCGCAAGATAAATACGAATATCCATTCAGTGTACAATACTTTCTGTCATATAAGTATTCTTACAAATACCCAAAAGCTTCATCACTATTTCAAATTCAAAGGATTTATTGACATAGAAATGACATCAAATGGGGTGCATTAGCATGCTAATAAACCCGCCAACGAATATAGTGAAATATACATACATAATATCATCAAACAGTATCATACAAACAAATCAAACACTGCCTACATTATTTGTTCCAGTAAAAGTTAGGAAACTTTTTGACAATTTTGGTACAAACATCATTATTTAAAAAATAACATACCTGATCTCTTACTTTGTTAAAACTGTCCTTTCTGAATTCTGATAAGTTACTACATTCCAATATATAATGATGTAGTGTATGCTTACGTGATTCACCACATAACCTACAGGAAGCACTTTCACCATCAACATACTGCCAACAATATCTGTAACCCAACCGTATTCTCATTACTAATGTATCTATTTTAGATAAAGCCTTACCATATGTGACATTTGTATTTTCTGATACAAACAAATCGTGCATCATACTTTCACTTGCATTGTTTATGATTCTTTGAATCTCCTCCTTCTCCCATACAGATCTCTTGAGCCTCATTCCTTTCTTAACTTTATTTAGACTCACAGTACTCTCTATGTCAACATCCTCTTTATTGGTGGCGTCCTTAGCAAGTTTATCGGCAACCTCATTTAAATCAATACCCACATGTGAAGGTACCTAGAAAAAATGAAAAAAAAATTCCATTTCGTTCTATAGCACAAACCATTCATTGGCCAAGTCAATATCTACAGGACTTTTACTATTGAGGGCAAGTAAAGCACTTTGACAATCGACAAACACAAATACATCCTTCCTCTTATTTTTTACTAATTTCAGCCCTTCGTGAATGGTGTGTAATTCAGCAGCAGTTGTAGAAGTTCTGTCCTCAATTCTTTTAGACATAATCTCATCAACAGATATATTTTCATCATAATATTCCCGTACAATAACTCTACATACAACCCTTACACCATTAACAGAACCATCGCTGTACATGTGAATGGCATTACATTTTGGTAATTCGCTAATTTTGGATAAGAATGTCTGCTTTAACTCATATGTATTACACTCCTTTTTCTTATAGCTCAACGTACAAATATTAACTTTCAGTCTGCAACATAACCACGGCTTAGTAGGTATTGATTTCTTCAATTTAACACAATATTTTACATCATATTTCATCATTACATTGTACAATTTCTTCAAATGACTATTACACTCAACAGAAGCGCCTCCATTACCAGAGAACTTATCAACAGCCATTTTCAAGGCGTTCTCCCCTCCCCTAATTATACGAACAGCAGCTATAGCAGTTATCTCATTTATTCGATCTGCAATACTAGGTAAATTTAACTCTAATCTCATAAGTTCTATTCTTGTACTCTTGGAACAACCCAAAATTATTCTCATAGCCCGGTTTTGCAAAACTTCCAAAGATCTCAGGTCCCTTTCAGGGTAATTTATCAGTACAGGCGCTGCATAGTCAATAACTGATCGCATTGTGCTGATGTATACCATCCTCAAGACAGGTATTCCTGCACCACTGCCTCGATTTGCTAAGACTTGCAAGGGCCTTAATCTTGCCAGACACACGTTTTTTAAGTGAACAGTTTCATCTTTGGTTTTATTAAAACTTATGTACATGCCAAGATACTTGTAACAGTTTACCTTTTCCAACATCTTTCCATTAATTACAAAAATACTTCCATTAATCATACGCGACTTTATTTTGCTTTTATCTTCATTAATCACCAAACCCATATGCATGCATAAATTTCCCAACTCTTCCAAAGCCCATTGCAATACTATTTCATTGACCACATTGTATTAAAATATCATCAGCATAAACAATAACCTCTGTACCTCTTGGAAAACTGTTTTTCTATTCTATCCATTAAGACATTAAATAAGGTAGGACTAAGTATACCACCTTGGGGCGTGCCCAATTCCATCAACATTTTTTCCGACTCATATCCTTGATACCATACCTTTGCTCTCCTTTCAGTTAGATAACTCTCAATCCACCTCAGTAACGCACCCTTAACGCCTTTGTTAACAAGTTCTTCTAAAATCATATCAGTATTAGCCCTGTCAAATGCCCCTTTTAAATCCACAAATGCCTTACGCTTTACATTAGGATGACTTAAGGCCTTGATAACACAGTCAGAGGTACTTCGTCCTTTTATGAAGCCAAACATATTTGATGACAATTGGTCTCCAATCACAAAGAGTAACCGATTTAATACAAGTCTTTCCATTAGTTTGCATAAGCAGGATGTTAGAGAAATAGGCCTATACTGTCCATACCCTTTAGGAATAGGTAAAATAATGGCAATTTTCTATTTGATAGGTAATCTGCCATTTTCATAAGAAAGATTAATCAAATCTAACAGAGGGCTATCCTCCATCAGGATTAAACAGTTTATCATGTCATATGTGACCCCATCTTCACCAGGTGCAGTAGATTTACCTTTTTTTGATGCTAAACAAAAACTCATCTTTAGTAAATGGTAAAGAAGTCTCATCATTCACAGCTGCTTGCAATGCCACAAGTCGTCTTCTTTTATATCGCCTATTCCGCAGACAAACCTGAACGTTGTTTGGAAGACCATTGACACTGGTAGCAGCAGCCCATTCCCTCATTAGTTCATTCGCTTTACCCTTTTATTTGGATCAGGGTGAGCAACAACTCTCTTCTTTTTTCCCCCTCACCTTATTAACTTCGTTCCATACACCCCAAGGGTTTTCGTAAAGGAAATACCTTCCATAAAATTGTCCCAGTATTTCTCTCTCACCTTTTTTCTTACCTCTGATGTCCCCATTTGCTATTTCTATCATTGTTTCTCTGCTACTACTATCATTTGGATTTTTACTTCAATTACTCTGAGCTTTTCTTAACAGTTTATTCCAACCCAGCACTACCTTATCATTTGCATATGTAGATTTTTTCACAGTATTTGTATAATTCTGCATAGGCACATCTAAAATACCGCCAACCACATTAAGCAAGTCGTCATAGAATTTATTTTCATCATTATCATGACCATTTGCATTTTTATAATCCTTATACCACTTGCTAACCTCCTCTAAAAATTTAGCTTTTTAATTTGGTTTTAAACAATACCCTTTCCGTTTTTTACTACTGAGCTGTTTTTCTACACCTAAAGAAGTTACGATTGCAAAGTGATCACTCATCATTTCCCCAACGACTGAAGCATCAGCCGTGCACTCGGGCATATTAAAACGTAAGGCATAATCGATTCTGCCACCTCTTATGTGTGTGGGTTCCCCTTTCCCTAGGACACGTACATTGTTTAAGGTGTTCAGGATGTTATTTAACATAAAACCATTCCTATTTTGACTACCTCGGCTTCCCAAATTATGATGTCGAGCATTCAAATCTCCCATCAATAAACAACACTCATCGAAAATACACATAGGAAAATTATCAAGATTTAATTTATCTGCATGTACATACATATTGATTACATAAAGCACACTATCCCTCAAATACAACTTAACACACAAACACTCGGTACCATTAATTGTTGCAGAAGTAGATATAATAGAAGGAATACTATTTTTAACAAATGTAATCAGACCTCTGGTATTATTTACCTTATCAGCTTGCAATTCAAAACTCTGATATCCTGTCAGTTGGAAACCAATACCATTTACACCAGTCTCTTGTAAAGTTATCACATCAAGGTCATGAGAAAGTACATAAGCATGGATATCAGTTGACCTTTTTTGGAGGCTATTTACATTCCAAGATAAAGAGTTAAGATTAAACCCCTCCATTTTCCTTAATTTCTTCTCTAAACTTTCTAGAAAGTAAGACTACATTCATTTTAATATCATCATTAGGCCGTTGCATGTATTCCAGTACTGTATCTAACAAGGAAACCATATTATTAATGCACGTGTTACAATTTTCTCTCCTTCCCTTTGGCAAAACATTACTTTGATTACTTTGATTCGAATCCATATTAGACATTTTAGGCTTACAAATTACACTACCGGAATTATTACTTTCATCATTACTCTTGAAAGAAGAAACATTCTGTGCATCAGCATTCCCATGTACTGTAGAAACAGCCAAACTTTTAACATTGCAAACTTGGGTGAGTTGATCCTGTAAACTCATAATTACCTTTTTAAGTTCCCCAATCTCTGCACGAAGTGCATTGATAACACCTTCATTAATAATACTATCCCTGTGAAAGTCATCCCTCGTTTGTTTCATCATAACTGCACTCTGACGGCACCTTTCATCTTCCCGGCGCTCCTACACATTAACAACGGGAGTAGCAGTTTTATTCACTTGCCCATTTACTGAAGAATAATGCATCGAGTTCACCGTTTTATTGTTTTCCATGACTGGCATCCACGAGTTTGCATTATGTTCACCTCCACAGTTACAGCATTTTGGAACAATTTTAACATTATCCTTTATCTTTTCCAGGCATTCCTTTGAATTTGGTTCTTGCTGCAATATCTACATTTATCCCTATTTTGGCATTTGTATTCCTTATGACCCCATTTACTACACTTGAAACATAACAAAGGACCTTCATTATAGATAGACACTCTCCTATACCCAATGCAGGGAACAAATATTTTTTTCTGGAATTTCGCCCATGATTAATGCTATTACCTGCGGCCTAGCGATAGTTTGACCCTTCTGTTTAGTTTCACGTCGCTTAGCCCAAACAACTCTCCTATCAGCAAGCAAATCTTGTGGGTCCAAACAGACTGGAAATTCGAACACAATAATTTTCGCATGCTTAACATTATCCTTTGGTTTTTCTAAAATAACTTCTTCAAAGCCAGAGGTAGTTAGATACTCAACTGCCTTATCATCTTTCACAGTTATATATGGCCTATGTTTGCCCTCCTTAAACAAGACTTCAAAACTTGGATATTTCTTAAAAAGCCTTACCAGCTTCATCACTATCCCAATGGATCGTAATTAATTTAGTAGCAGTTAACACTTCACACACACGTGAAAAGCATCAATTAAAGCAATTACGACTAGAATGCCACGTTTGTTTCATTCATCATTCCCTACAGATCATTTACAACAGAACATATGGTTGTCCCCGTAGTATTATGCAGAACATATGGTTGTCCCCGTAGTAGAAAAGTAGCTTTATGCAGACTGATTATCCGATAAAGCTTCTGTTTAAATGATTAAGTAACTGTTCAAGAATCACAAATTCTAGCATTTCGACTCGAGGGATAAATTCGAAATAGGTCTGCATGAATTCTCAAAGGCGCAATTGCTCGACAGTAAATTTCTCGAACCCAATTGCTCGAAAACTCATTTCCGGATGAAACAATTTCTCAAATGCAGTATTTCTCAATTTCTCGAATGCAGTATTTCTCGATTGTCAATTTTTTTCGAGCACAGTTGAAACTCGCATTCCCTTAAAACTGTCCAACAAGCACTTAAAGACCAATTCATAAACACTAATCTTTTCTGCGAAAGATCACGTTTGTTTAAATCAACTATTTTTTCCAAATTTAGTTCTTCTGTTGTTCTCAACCAATCAATATGGAAGCAACGTATGTTCAGAGTGAAATGGAAAGAAATTGAGTTTACATGACTATTTATATATTAAGGACAAAGGTGTAAACGACAAAATTTATTGAAAATATGAAATGTGCAAGGAATCTAAATGTTCTGCTCGTGCTATCAAAGCCGATGATAATATATAAAAAGAAAGTGGTGACCACAGTCGTGCAAGAGACAGTGCCAAAGTCGAGGCTGCCAGAGTTCAAGTAAAAGTGAGTGAGGATGCGACGAATAGTAGGGATACACCCAATAATGTTGTCTTTTGCTTCAATGAGCATTGGTGGTGCTGTCGCGGTGAAACTCCCATCAATATCAAATATGAAAATGAATATACGTAATATACGAGCAAAGAGAATTGATGCTCCTGCTTTGCCCGATTGCCAACAAGATCGTATCATCCCGGAAGAGTTTACTAAAACTCGCATAGGAGAATTATTCTTATATATGATTCAGGTCCCACAGATGTTCGTATATTAATTTTTTTCGACCCAAATCTCGATTTATTAACTTATTCAGAGCATTGGTACGCAGACGGTACTTCAAATGTGTTATCTTGCATCGACAAACATCTTATGATAATCTTTAATATCTGAAACGCTGAGAAGGCATCGTCTATTATCTTCAAAAACTCTTTATAGAACATTATATTTAAAGGTTTAAAGGCCACTCATGAATGGTAGAGGCGAGGAACAGTGACATTGCCCTATCAAACAGAACAATGTCCAAGAGAATGACCATATATACATATGACTAACGCCCAAGCCCCCTCTCCACCCAAGCTAGGACAAAGAAGGGCCAGGCAATGGCCACTGATGACTCAGAAAATAGACCAATAGACTCCCAAAAACCCCATCGTTAGCTCACAAGGATGGTGAGGTTGTAGCAAACAAAGACACTAGCGAGTTTGAGCTGGACTTGAACCCCAATCTGGCAATCACCAGACAGGGACGTTAATTGTATAGAATGCAGTACATGGTGTACAGTCAGGATGTATCACACCCCTCGTTTATGCACTATTACTAAACAAATCCTAAGAGACCTACATAAGATTATAACCTCATTTTTTTTTGTCATTCTTTCCTACTAATATATATTAATCGACTATTGTCGATTTTCGACACCTGCATTCTTAGAAAAGCATTGGGAGCATTATTTTAAATTTAATAACAGAGGAGATCATTTGCCGAACAGCTAAATCTATCAATCAATATTGGTTTGTAAGAAAATAATGTAAATTTCTCGAATAGTTCGAGAAATCATTTTTCGAGTAATTGGGTTCGAGAATTTGGATTTCGAAAAATTGCATTCGAGAAATTTACATGTAACCGATTCAAGAGCACCTGTCGTCAAATTTGGTGTAACAACAGCTACTTTTTCATATTGGGGAAATTTACTGTCAGTAAGTACTAGAGTATTTTCAAAATCATGTCGGTAAAGACTAAAAAAAAAAAAACACTCATATAACCAGATATTGGCATTGCATTAATTGCACAGTTTCTGTTTCTTTGCTTCTCGTTAATTTTACGTTCTAATATTCACATTGTTAAATATAATATCTGTATTTGATTCAACACTAATTCGATTCGGCATTTTCACAAAAAACAATTACACGTTATTGTTTTTACTGTACAACTGACACTTATTTTCTTTATCTGTTTTTAAGAGAGTAACCAGATTACTCCTCATTTTACATCTAAGACTATATAATGTTTATTTTCTTTGTTTTTTCCCGAAGAAATTGACCGAAAAAGACATTGAATTTCGACCTTCTCTCCCATTACTCAGTAGGAATAATCTTATTCTTTCACACTCGCTGCCTCATATCGCCTTCTGGACTGTATATTTTAATCACTGAGTGGCAACTGCTATTTAAATGTACTTTCTAGCGGCTGAGCAATATATTCAATATAGACTGTGGTCTAATGTACTAGAAATTTG
Source organism: Palaemon carinicauda (assembly GCF_036898095.1). Lineage (NCBI taxonomy): Eukaryota > Metazoa > Arthropoda > Malacostraca > Decapoda > Palaemonidae > Palaemon > Palaemon carinicauda. The sequence continues at coordinate 119,300,894 of NC_090732.1, forward strand.
AAATGTATTATGACACTGAATGATTAAATGCAAATAAGACAAAAATGTGTGTACCCTTTTTTTTGAGAGGGGTATGGTGGCAGACCTGTATCCTAATTTTCTACGACTTTAACGAGCAGTCTAGGTCTGAGGTGACATCAGTACTCTTTCATTGTGAAGTTAACATTCGTCTTTTGGTAATCCTTGCCGTAACACTGTCTTACTGTCTGCCGGTGTTTTCTCGTTCTAAATTACTATATTAGCGCTATACTCTTTAGTATTTTATTTGAAAAAAAAAAATATTCAGTGAAAGCATGCGAAAAGTGTTGAAATTGTAGCCCACTGTTTAAAAAGTAGCCCAGCAGCGGATTGTAGGTGTCGAAATCCAATCAAATACCCTATTCAAAGTCAGATGGGTAAAACTTTACCCATTCACTCCTGACTATTTTGGTGTCGAATCAAAGCCCCGAACCCAATGTGGTGTGGTGGAACCTACCCCCCATCCGTTTCAGAATCAGGAATACAATCATAGATTGGGTTAGCAGAGATGGGATTGAAATTTGTGGGTTTTGATGACTCGAACAAGAAGCAGCATAAAACAATACATCATATGCAGGTATTCATTTGTTGATGTTTAGATAAGAAGCTTAATTGGTAATTAAACATCTGATTAACTTTAGATTAATTCTTGTTTTCTGTACAAAGCATTATGTTCTTGGTAATCCTTGGTTTTTTTTTTTTTTTTTTTTTTTTTTTTTTTTTTTTTTTTAAACTTCGGTACGCTTCCATCCGCTGCATTTGTCATAATTTATATTTTTCTTAGGTAAAAAGTGAAAACAAAACAATGATTCTCAATGCATTATCGGTGCAAAACTACAACTGAGAAAAAATAATGAACCTACAGCATGTGTCAAATTTTTCTGTGGTTATCTTCACACTGTCAGAAATCATGGTATATTTGTATTGTATTACAGGGTGTGGAAATGGTAGCCTCCGTGAGTTCGTATGTTTGTTCTTATTCTTTTTTTAAGTCCACAACATTGCATGCTGTGATATTTTTGCCCAAGTTTGCAGTAGCTCCATCCACTGATCAAGGTTCTACAATGGAAATGTCTTAGCCTCTCTTAATGTATTACTATTAGCTATTAGATTTTTGTGCTCACTTTTTTATTAGTATTATTTATTTTTGTTGTTGTTGTTGTTGTTGTTACAAGCTAAGCTAGAATCCTAATTGGAAAAGCAGAATGCTACAAGCCTATAGGCTCCAACAGGGGAAAATAGCTAATTGAGGAGAGGAAACAAGGAAATAAACTATAAGCGAAGTAATGAGCAATTAAAATGAAATATTGGTAAATATATACTTTAATTTCTAGCCAAATACATGAACCATATATTTTTCCTACTCCCTGTCTTGTGTTTTATGCATTTCTAACCATTATTTTTGGGGCAAACCACACGTTCATGAGTTTTTGGACCCCCTTATATAAGGACAATTAAGGGGAATCCCAGTGGGAATCTGGGTTTTTTTTTTTTTTTTTGGTGGTGAAATGTAATAAACGAGTTATTTGCAACAATATTAATGGTCAGAAATACAAGATAACCAGTTGGAATAATATATGGTTCATGTAAGTGTCTAAAAACAGGCCAAAACGTGATTATTTAAGACTTTTGAGATTTGTTAAAGGGTACAGAACATAATCAACCCACTTAACCTAACCTGGTAGTTCCTAGGTCACAACCTCTAGCCGGGGTCCCCCTTCCCAGGTCACAACCCTAGCCAGGGAAAGCCCTCGGACACCCCTTCCCAGGTCACAAACCTTCCCAGGTCATAACTTCAAGCTGGATCCGCCTTCGCAGGTCATAACCTCAAGCCGGATCCCCCTTCCCAGGTCATAACCTCAAGCCGGGCCCCCTTCCCAGGTCATAACCTCAAGCCGGATCCCCTTCCCAGGTCATAACCTCAAGCCGGATCCCCTTCCCAGGTCATAACCTCAAGCCGGATCCCCTTCCCAGGTCATAACCTCAAGCCGGATCCCCTTCCCAGGTCATAACCTCAAGCCGAACCCCCTTCCCAGGTCACAAACTAAAAGTAAATCACTAATAAATCCTTTAATTATGATAAAGTAAATCGCTAATAAATCCTCACATTATGAAATGTTAAATCTCAAATGATTCCTTACATTATGATTGACAAAGGATATATATATATATATATTTTTTTTTTTTCTTTTTTTTTGCAGTAGAATTGTGCTGGTCTTTCCAAAAAATTAAGTCTGAATCGGACCTTCGAGGCATTATTTCATTATTTCACGGTTATTTATTATTTCACATCAGTACCAATAGCTTTACACTGAATGGAGAGCATTTCCATCATAATCAATTGCCGACGTTGATGAAATTACACAAAATTTCGAAATAAATTGTACTTCCTTTAAGTTCCGTTCCCTCCTGGAGATGTCTTTATGCGATGGTGGTTTAACTCAAACTGAAGAAAATGGTGGGAAAAAAATGGCTGTTGTAAAACAACTTCTGGGAATTAGGGCATAGATATTTGGAAGCTTCTAATTGGTTAAAAAAGTCAGGTAATGATTAATGTCATACAAAAAACAGAAAAGCTGGCAAAAGCAAATGCAAGCAACGCATGCGCAGTAACTCTACGTGTCCCCCCAGATGTAAAAAATGGAATTAAAGTAAGAGATGAACTTCACATTTTAATTGACCGATACGTAAGTATTAAACATATAAAGGAAAATACCAAACTAGCCAACACTCGTTCATTTCTCATGGCGAATTTTAATTTTGCTAGTACTTGAAGTATCGTATATTTACCAAAATATTTTAAGAACAGTAACATTTAAATAGATCTTAAATATATAAACAATAAAAACTTCAATAAGCTAGAGGAAGAGAATTAAAATAGAGTAGTGTGCCTAAGTGTACCCTCAAGCAAGAGAACTTGGTTAATATATATTTTAATTACTAGCAAAACTGGAATTCTATACAAAAAATGGACGAGTGATGGGTAGTTTGGCGTTTTTCTTCATATGTTTAATAGGGGCTGTAGCATGAAAACTTACGTATAGGTCGATTAAAATGTGGAGTATTTCTCACTCCAACTCCATTGTATGTTAACATTTTTGGGCTTAGGTTATGTCGTCGTGATGGAAGTTCCTTCGAAGGTAGCTTCCTAGGTATGTTTGACCTACAGTGATATATGCCAGAGAATTTACCAAAGGTATCCAGAATTCTAACTCCTGGAGCGAATATCCCTTAAAATTTTACACAGGGATATCGTGTAATATCAGAGGACGTATTCTTGACACGTCTCATGGCTATCTACGCCCCCAATAGAGCTTTCACTTCGAGGGGAAAGAGAAGCAAGAATAAGGAGAGTCGTTAGAGACATCGCTCTCGACGCTCCCTACTGCTCTGCAAATAGTGCGCCAATCTGCCACCGCGAGGCGCCACAGTCATTCTTTCTATCGTAGCTTCGCTTGACCGGTGTTTTCCCTGTTCTCTCGTGCTATTTTGGATTGTTTTGGACGCTATGATGTCTTCCCTAGCCTCATCAGCTTCTGGAAAGTTAAGTAATATCTTTATCTTGTGTAAATGTAAGCTCTTGCCAGTTTTGCTTTTCGATTGAGATCGTAATTAACGTAACGAGCTGTTGCCAGCCGGATGGCGTCACAGACGCGGTCGTTCTTTCTGTTCATTTAGTTAGCCAGAACGACCCTTTCCCGGCATTTTTACGCTTTAATAACTTTAGCTATTTAGATATTTAGCTAGGGATTCTTATATTATGTCATTATTGTCGTGGATTTGGCTATTTATGTTCGAGCCTCACGAGTGCTAGGCTTCCTAGCCTAGGCACCTGCACACTTCATGCATGATATAACCTTCCTGGTAAAGTTTTATTGAAGCACAGGTAATATTTTACACATTTATGATTTGTTCCGTAACCGAAATACAAACCACGCTATTTACATTGGGTACTGTATTACTTTCGGCGTAGCTGAAATGACGAGCCATTAGATTTTAACGAGGGTTTCCTACCCCGCGCTAGTTAGCAGGGGTAGGTCCCTCCCTCACACACCGGTGAAATGTCTTACAGTACTTCACTTTTGGCTCGGACGATGGACAGACGTGTCTGTCTTCGTCCTCGCTTGGCAGCCATTATTTGTTTTGTCTTTACTTAATCACTTACTTTTCTTTTACTCAATATATATATAAACATTTTTTCGTGTTTATGTACAGTATATATTTGAGTATAGAAATCAGTAAGTTTCCTTTTCAGAGTTTGTGCTTGTGTGTGTAGGGTACGATATCTCCGTGGAGCCCTCGGCAGTTTGGCCACCACGGTGTAATTTCATGGGTCGCGATCGAGTTTAACTATGGTCTTTCTCTCTCTCTTTTGAGGTCGTTCACCCTTTACTATGTTTCACCTTTACTACGTCTGAGTAGCTTCCTTCCCGGGTAGGTGGGGTTGCTACGCCGTACGTTGTCTCAATTAGTTTATGAATATAATTGTATTTGTTGGTTGTTCAGCTTTTGTAGAACGATTCCTTCCGGGGTTTTCGTTCTTTAATTAGTGTTCATTCATTTTTAAATTACATAATTACATAGTTACATAATTATAATTGTTATAATTTTGTGTCTGGTACAGCTCTCCTACAGTGAGTGTAAGTGGTTGTGAAGGCACGTGCCTGTTGTGTAATTCTTGTGTTCTTTTCCCTCGGGATTCCTCTTCGGAGTCTTCCTGGGGGAATGAATGTTAACTAATGTTTTTTTGTTTTTATTTTTCACAGTTAACGATCTAGTTCGTTTCTGTAATGTGGTAACGGAGTGAGCTGTCTTGTTGAGGCCTGGGGAATCTGCTGTTGCTGCTTCCCCTATAGATCTTCGTCAGGGGCGTGTCTCCTTCTCCTGGAAGTACTCCCGTGATGACTGACAGCTCTCCAGTTCATTTTAGAACACTCTGGAGGCTCTCCTCCTTGGGTGGGTAACTTTCCTTCCGAGGGAAGTTTTCCTGTCCAGGCTTGAGTTTTTTTTCCCTTTGGGGAGATCTCCTCTTGCCTTTTTTTAGTGCGACTATGCTCTTGGTGCTGAGCGGTCGCACCTGCAGTTACGCTCAAAGGGCTGGGCAACTGCAGGAGCCCCTCTTTTTTGGTCACTGGCTGACCTGTCTCTTCTACGAGGTGTTTCTCTCTCGTTCCCGAGGGAGGACACTCATAGAGACTCCTCTTCGGAGGACTCTTCTGCTGTTGTTGCTGTTGGCCGCCTTCGCCGTAAGGGCTCACCGTCCGCTACGTCGTAAGGGCCTCCCGTCTCCCTATAAGGGTGCTAAGAGGTGCCTTTTTTAATCTTCTCCTCGTCGTATGCAGCCTGCAGCTCCTTCCTGCTTAGATCTCTCTAGGGATCGATCTCCAGCGCCTTCCAGACCTTCCGCCCCTGGTGTAGATGGACAGCAGTCTGACCTCGTCATCCGACGGGCAACGGTCCCTTCGGGGCAAAGGGTTGCCTCCCATGGTGTGGGTGCTTCCCTTGCGCGTCAGGGTTCCCCTGCGCGCCCTTCTGCAGTGTTAGCGCACAGGCGCTCTCCTGGTCGTCAGCGCTCTCCTGATGATCATCGCCCCTCTGCTCGCCAGCGCTCTCCTGATGATCATCGCCCCTCTGCTCGCCAGCGCTCTCCTGAGGACTCCGATCATCCTGCTGTTCCTGTCGTGCGCCCTGCGCGCCATCGGTCTCCTGAGCGCTCTAGATCTGCCCTTCAGAGCACACCTACGCTCCCAGTTCCTGATACGCACCGTGCGCCCACGTTCGCCCGCGCAACCTGGAACTTCGGTTCAGGTCTTGGACAAGGACTCTTCTCTCCTCGCCCTCGCGATCCGGCTCGTCAGCCTGTTCCAGCGCAGCAACGCTCGCGGTTGCCTACGCATGCTTCTAAGCTACTGTACGCACAGGATTCCACGCGTCGCCCTTCTGCTCGCCAGCGATCTCCAGCTTGCCAGCGACCACAGACACGTCAACGTTCGCCTGCTCGTCAGCAATCTCCTGCGCGTCAACGATCCCCAGCGCGTCAGCGATCCCCTGAACATCGGCGATCTCCTGAACATCGGCGATCTCCTGAACATCGGCGATCTCCTGACCGCCAGCGTGATCTTTCGCTTGCACGCAAGCACCACCATGCGCCAATGCGCCATCGCTTGCCTACGCGCCGGCGTTCACCAACACACCATCGATCGCCTGCTCGCTATCGATCTTCCACGCGTTACAGGTTCCCTGGACACCATCGGTAGCGAACTAGTGCTCGCCTGCTGTGGACCACGATCTCCGGTAGCTGAGTCTTGCAGTAGATCTTCCTCCTGCTCGCCGACGCTCTCCTTTACTTCTGTCCTTCTGTGCGCCAGCTTTCTTCAAATCGCCAGCGCACATCTGCGCGCCCTTTCCTGCCACGCACCAATGGGCGCCAACGATTTTTCCTGAACGTCCAGGATCGCCTGATTGACAGCTCGCATCAGTGCTCGCCGCCAACCGTCCCTAGTTTTTTACGCGTCAGCGATCTCCTACGCGCCCGCGCGATTCTTCGCCTGCGCTCTAGCGTTTTTGTTAACGCACCACCGCTCGCTAACGGGCCGTCACTTGCCAACGCGCCATCGCTTGCCGACGCGCCATCGCTTGCCGACGCGCCATCGCTTGCCGACGCGCCATCGCTTGCCGACGCGCCATCGCTTGCCGACGCGCCATCGCTTGCCGACGCGCCATCGCTTGCCGACGCGCCATCGCGCCATCGCTTGCCAACGCGCCATCGCTTGCCAACGCTTGCCAACGCGCCTTCACTTGCCTATAGGCCATCGCTTGCCAACGCGCCTTCACTTGCCTATAGGCCATCGCTCGCCAAGACGTGCCATCGCTCGCCAAGACGCGCCATCGCTCGCCAAGACGCGCCATCGCTCGCCAAGACGCGCCATCGCTCGCCAAGACGCGCCATCGCTCGCCAAGACGCGCCATCGCTCGCCAAGACGCGCCATCGCTCGCCAAGACGCGCCATCGCTCGCCAAGACGCGCCATCGCTCGCCAAGACGCGCCATCGCTCGCCAAGACGCGCCATCGCTCGCCAAGACGCGCCATCGCTCGCCAAGACGCGCCATCGCTCGCCAAGACGCGCCATCGCTCGCCAAGACGCGCCATCGCTCGCCAAGACGCGCCATCGCTCGCCAAGACGCGCCATCGCTCGCCAAGACGCGCCATCGCTCGCCAAGACGCGCCATCGCTCGCCAAGACGCGCCATCGCTCGCCAAGACGCGCCATCGCTCGCCAAGACGCGCCATCGCTCGCCAAGACGCGCCATCGCTCGCCAAGACGCCCACAGCCCGCGCGCCCGCGCACCAATGTTCACCCACGCGCGAACCAACGGTGTTCCATTGCGCGAGCGCCAGCTCGATTCTTGCAGTAAGGCATCGCTTGCCTACGTATCATCGCTCGCCTACGTGTCGTCGCTCGCCTGTGCACTATAGGATTCCGACCGCCAGTTCTCGCCCTTCCAACCACACCCGCCCTCTTTCTGCGCTCCTTTGCGCAATTTCGTCTGCGCTCCTGCGTGCCCGCGCACGGGCGCTTCCACGTTCGCCCACGCGCGAACCATTGATTTACCATCGCGAGCGCTAGGGCGATTGTGACCGTGATTCCCATCGGGATTTCGCAACACGGCGAGTCTTCTGGAGCGTGTATTTCCAGAACACGGTCTTCACCCCGTAAATGCAGAGCATGGCTCGTGCTAGAGCAGTAAGAATCTTCAGGGAGGTCTGTGCAACATTCTTCTTTCCAGAACCTGGGTTAGTCCTTTCTCTTCGTCATTCCCTGGAAGGGTCTTGCTAGGGAGTTTTCCTTTCGAGATTTCTCCGTTGGGCAAGGGGTGACTGGTTTAGCCCTTCCTCTTCACCTCTCGTGGAAGGGGCTTACCAGGCCTTTCCCTCCTTGGTTGGGACCCGAGGTTCTGTACTAGGAAGCCCCAGGAAGATCATGGGTACTTTGCTTCTCTCGGGCTCAAGCACCTTTGCGTTCCGTCGCCAAGTTTCGAACTTGCGGGCAACCTCGATGTTGGAGCATCTAGACGCAGTGTCCGAGGGCTTCCTCTCGGGTGTCTCATCCGTGAATGTCGACAAGCTCAGACACACTTCCATCCCTGGGAAGAGCTTGTTTTGAGCCCAAGGACAGAGAAATGGACAGTTGTTGTGCGGAGGAAGTCTAATTCCGTTTTCACTCCTCCAAGGCGCTTACTTCCAGACCCTGCAGGCCTCTGACGCCTCTTCATTCAGCCTCGTCAGCCTAAGTTATCGGAACTGGCTACGGCAGCTAAGACAAGGTGTACAATAGCAGTCCCCTTCTGTCAGGGACACGTGGCGCGGGAGGCTCTCCCTGGGGGGCATAATCCTAAAGGGAGCGGCAGAGTTCACAAACTCTAGGATTGGCAATTCCCCTTGCAGGTCTCACGCTGGGGGGATGCCTAAGGTTACTCGTCCGGATAACAGCTTCCCGATGCCGATTCCTGCACGATCTCCGTGATCAGCCAAGGATATCGCGCCTCGCTCTTACCATCTCTCCTTCACTGTCAGCGAATCCAGTGTCACTGAGCCTCTATGCCATGGGGTCGGCAAGAGGTTTGCCCCTTGGGCAGAAGGATCCATGCCTTAGGAGAAGGTCCTCCATAGGGTCGACGACGGCTTCCCCCCCGGCTTCTTCAGTCAATCCTTTCTTCTGGGAAAGTATCTGAGACGGGAGTTCCGTCGTCGACCTCTCGGCTCTGATCAAGTTTGTCGAACAAACTTCGTCCAGCGTGGAACAGCAGAGTCGATCAGACTGGTAACGAGGCTGCAGGACTCCTTAAGCCCTGGATCGGAAGGACGGGTACTTCCAGGTTCCATTCCATCCATCTTCCAAGAAGCTCTTGGAATTCAGCCTAGACTACAGGTGTTCCTGCTTAAGATGCGGTGTGGCGATCCCGCCGCGGCATCGCAGGTTTTTCCCCAGAGAACTCTCCCTGCTTTCCTCATGGCCGCTCAGAAGCAGGCTTCCGCCTCCTTCGCTTTTTGGAGGTCTGGTCAACTCCGGTAGGCTCGGGTTCGACCTTCTTCAACACCGGGACAAGCTTCCGGGTCTTTACCAAGAGTGAGGGATCATGGTAATTTGCTAGGAGCCTTCTCTACTTCTGCCTCAACATCTGGAGTATCTAGCCATGATATCGACTCCTTCTCCGAGCCTTCCCTTCAGTTGACTGTGGCAAGGCTGAGGAGAGTCGCAGTACCTGTTCTCAGTCAAGGAGAGCTTTCAGCCCTATCTTGGAACGTTTCCTGGGTCTCTTTTCCTCATTGACCCATCTAGTTCCGAACGGTCGCCTCAGGATAAGTTCCCTGTGAGACGGCCCAAGTTCCGGTGGTATCCAAGCATCGACTAACCGGACTTTCTGGTCCCTATGGGACCAGCGGAACGTTTAGACCGGCAATGGGTGTTGACCTATGGAACCTCTTGCATGGGAGTGGATATTCTCGTCCTTTCCCCACATTTGACGCTGTTCTCGGACTCGTCAAAGAAAAGGGGGGGGGGGTCATGTTCCGGTTCAGGCCTATGGTCAGGACCTGAAGGGTACCTTCCTATCATTCAGGCAGGCTTAGGGGCCGTAGTCTGGCCCCTCTACAGATCCTACAGATCCTGTCGAGTCGCTCCGTGCGCGACAACTTCATGGTACTGGCGTATTCCAACCAGCAGGGAGGCGCATTGTCATACTTTCGCATCTTGGAGTAGAGATACTGAGATGATCCGAGGTCCTCTCAATACCACTATCGGCTTGCTCATTCCGGGCAGAGGAATGTTCTCTCCGACTATCTGAGCAGAGCATCACAGATAGAGAGTACCTGGGGGTCTGTGGCCTATAGTAACCAGCAAGTCCTGGCCTGGGGGACCTGATCACGACAGCCTGGAACTTCAAGCTTCCGCTGTTCTTCCCCCAGTCTCAAACCCCCAAGACTCTTTGGCAAGATGCTTTCCGGTGACGGTGGGACAACATCGACGCCTGCGTCTTTCCACCATTGTTGTCTGTTGAGAAGGGGTCTCAACAAGACCAGGTTGTCTGTCAACCTTTCGATGGCCCTGAGAGCTCCGCTGTGACTATACGCAGAACGGTTTTCGGACCCTCTGCTTCCCCTGACGGAACTCCCGGGAGAGCCTCTTCCACGACACAGGCTACTCAAACAACCACACTACAACATCTTTCACGAGTCGTTGCATCGCTTCGGCTTCACGCCTGGAGACACTACGCCGCCTCCTCAAGAAGAGACAACCCGCTACGGTCGCGGAGCGGAGGTCGCGTCACCTGCGATGGTCATCCGCAGGGGTCTACCAGGCGAAGTGGAGAGTCTTCTGTGGTTGGTGTTGTGGGAGAGATACCTCTTCCCTTGAGGCTTCTTTTCTAGCAATAACGGAGTTATTGCTTTTCGGCGGGAGGAAACTCTTTTCCGCTCTCGGCAGTGAAGCCTATCGCTCAGCCTTTCCCTGGCCTTCTTGCTGAAAGGAATAGACTTTTTCCTTCCCGCTGGACCTTTCTTCGCTCGTGAAGCTGCGAACGTCCCTGCCCCCAGTTGGAGTGAGACCTCCTCCGTGGAGCATGGTTCGGACTCTTTAGTCCCTTAAGAGATCTTCTCAAGAACCATTACATCAGGCCTCTGATCGTACAGTATTCCGTCTTGGGGGACAGTGCTCCTGCTCACTCTTTCCTCGGCCAGTGTGTAAGCAATCTTCATGGTCTCGTACGACTCCGCCCTTTCAAGAGAATAGGGGAAGGCAACATTACGGTTTGCTCCCGAGTTGGTTCCTAGACTCTGAATCTTGGAGTCCCGGACCTTCGGTTCGACTCCTTCAAGATTTCGAGTCTCCGTTCTGTATCAGATGACCCAAACCTTCTCCTTCTTGCCAGTAAAGGAATCGAGGGGTTATCTTTGAGAACAGCTGCAGTTTGTCCTCGCGTGCAAGCCGGTTTGGGAGCACAGGGAGGACACAGGGGAGAGTCACCAGTATACCTCTTCAGCTCGGACTGGAGGGCATTCATCTCGACCTGAATCCAGACCCTCCCCCGTCACGTCGCCCTACAGCACGATGTCGGATACATCGCAACGTCCCCCGCCTTCGAGTAGAACTACTCTGTGACGCAGGTGCTACAAGCTGGAGTCTGGAAGCGTCTAATGACCTTCGCAGCCCGCTTCCTGCAGGACGTGACCCACAGGAGTATCGATACGTTTCTATCGCTCTGTGGTGGCTACACAACAGCTGGTCTAACCTCAGGCTCCTTTTTGGACAGGTAGCAGAACATTGAGAGCATTGTTATCAGGTTTTAGTCTGCATGAACGAAAGAAGTATGTCTGGCCCTTACATCTTTCTTCATCGTCCCCTCTACTGGGGAAGCAGCATCCTGGTCTCTGTATAGCTGACCTCAAAACTCTGCAGGTAAACCATGCTTCCTTGTGTTCCGAGTATTGAGTCAATACTGTCACGTCCCCCATACCCTGACGAAGTAGTATTGGGAACGTCCTAACCCAGAGTTTCTTCTGGAACTCCAGGTCAACTGCCTAGGATGTATCACACTTTCTTCCTTCACACACAAGCTTATGTAGGCCACACGTTTCCTTGCGGAGCAAGGAACTTGTGAGGTGCAGGGATTCCTTTTCTCGAGTGCGACTCACTCGGATTCTGAGTCCCCGGATAAGCCAAAGCCAGTATGGCTGGGGACTTTCACCCTTCCTAAGGGGTTAGTCACCCAATGTAAATAGCGTGGTTTGTATTTCGGTTACGGAACAAATGACAAATTCAGAGATAATTTGTATTTTTCCTAACCATGCAAACCTTAGCTATTTACACATATTTGCCCGGTGTGTGTGAGGGAGGGAGGGGTAGCAAGCTACCCCTCCCCCTACCCCTGCTAACTAGGAAACCTTCGTTAAAATCTAATGGCTCGTCATTTCAGCTACGCCGAAAGTAATAGCCAATGTAAATAGCTAAGGTTAGTATGGTTAGGAAAAATACAAATTATCTCCGAATTTGTCATATTAATTAATTATGCTTTCCTCTTCCAAGATAGTATACAGAGAGTTTCGGTGAACGATTCTCAATGCTCCTAGGCTACTAGACTAGGGGCTTTAGTATACTTTCATACATGTCCCCATTGCTGTTGTATTGCCTTTTAAGGGGAGACTGACACCTCCTATACCTTTTAAGCTGATACCAATCTCCTAGGAGATTTAAGAGCAATTCCCCTTCCCTCTGATTAGCCTAGGCTATTCTCAGTTTTCTTTGCTGTGAACAGAGTTCTGGCAAAGTTTTACCGAGACGTTCCGTTTTCTTTCTCCTAACCACCGAGTCGGTTTTGAGTTTAGGACGGGCCATCAGAGTATCAGTCTGTGTTAGGCATCTCCCTGTCTTGGTGAAATGATTTCCCATGTCAGGTTAAGCTGCTCTTTCAAGAAGCTAGACCTCCCTAGGCCATACTTTGGGGGTTTTTGTATGACAATTCCCCCTTCCCTGGCCTAGCAGACAGTCCTGTGCTGGTAGACCCTAGACCGAAGAAAGGATTTCTTCACTGCCTAGGGTCTCTAGTACGAGATTCTGCTCTCCTGTGAGATGGTATCCTACAGACATCCTCTCCATAGACTAACCCAACCTGGGGAAATTATTTCTCCTACCTGAGGTTACTTCATGAGACCAGAATCCTTTTAGGTTAGGTAGTGCCTTAGGGCATTACCTTACCTATAGGACACATACCCCCTCCCCGCTATCTCTTTCGTGTTGAATAATCCAACACCCTCCTGGCCGTCGTTCTACATTGACCCTAGGGTTCTTGTAGGATTGGCCTGAGATTCCCCGTCTGCCGGCGGGTACCCTCATATTCTTTGGAGTGTTCTTCAGTCCTCCTGCCTTCCATAGCCCTTATGACTGGGATATGGTTGGGTGGAAGCCCGAAATTAATTCCCCCTTCCACTTGAACCCTCATTCTGGATGCAGGCCGGCAAGGCTAAGCCCTTGCCTTCCTCCATCCTCTCTTTCATACTGGGCTATGTCCATTGTCTGCCGGCCGGCAGTTGCCCTGACGCCGCTTGTTGGGAACATAGTTGACCGACAACCCACAAACATTGGACATTCGGGGACCGACTGCCGGCTGCTGAGTTGCCGGCCGGCAGCCGGCCACCCATACCTGGTCATCTGCCGCCGACTGCCGCTGGGTCCCCTTGACGGAAGGATCCTCGGCTGCCGCCCGGCAGAACCGCCGCCGCCGGCAGTTGGCAGAGCCGCCGCCGCCGGCAGATCCGTTGCCGGCGGCCTATCACACAATTTTATGAAGACAATACTGTAATTGCCTTCAATAGCCCAGAATAGGCCAGCACGTGCCGGCTTGCCCGGCAGACGCCGGCAGGAACGGCAGGTGCCGAGAGGCCTGACAGGACTGGCAAATTGTTACCAAACAGTCAGTGCTGTAGCCCAAAGTTTTTCCAACCTACAAGGTGCTTCATGGGCAGCCTATTGTGAGACCATCACATATAAGAGAGCGATTCTCTCTTCCTTTAATGGTTATGATCCATTATTGTCCTTAATCCCCAATATTGAAACTGGAAGATTGTGTTAAGAGACACTATATATCATAGGATATCATCTTCCTCTGAAAATTCTTGAAATTCTACTTTCAATATTGGAGGAGGTCATAGCAATTGGCTGGACAGGAAACACATGTAGGTGTCTTTCCTATTTATAGCCTACCCTACCCAAGGTAATATAAAATATATGTATGTTGAAATTTGAGAATTTCACTGAATACTTAGACTTTTCCTTTCTTTACAGGAGGAGCATCCCGAGTGCGGGAATAGTTTTTGCAGGGTCCGCAGTAAGAACTTCTGCGGCCAAGACGTGTAGGGCCCACGCTCGCTGCGCAGTCACCAAGGGGGCTCTCAAGTATTGGTACCCGCAGGTATGTACCCGGTTGTGAAAAACTGGTAAGAGAGGCTTTTGATGACCAAAAGTCCACTGAGTCAAGGGACGCAGCAAGGGAAAAGCTGCGTAAATGGGTCAGGGGTTTCCAGAAGAATACTTCTGGCCCATACCTTCCTAATGAAAAGATGAGGGCTTGTCTTTTCCCTAGGGCATCTTCGGATGCAGTTACAGTGAGCCCTCGTTTATCACGGTAGATAGGCTCCAGACCTGACCGCGATAAGTGAAAATCCGCGAAGTAGTGACACCAAATTTACGTACAGTATATATTTAACATGTATATTCAGACTTTTAAAACCTTCCCTTGTACCTAGTACTGTTAAAAAACTACCCTTTAATGTACAGAACACTTAATGCATGTACTACAGTACCCTAAACTAAAACAGGCACAAATATTAAAAGCGATTTTATATCGTGCGTTTCCTAAACACGCCAAAAAGCACGATAAAAAATGGCAACCAATGTTTTGTTTACGTTTATCTCTGATCATAATGAAGAAACAAACGCATTTACACATCTGTATAGGTTAGTTTTTGCATCGATATATTGATTATTCAGTACAGTATGTTTATTTTGTTATTACCAATGTTTTACTTCATTTTTCTTAGGACTTCCAAATGAAATGTTTTTCTTTATGACGCTGCCTGAAACGACGGCGTCATAAAGTACGCTCAGTAAACAACCATGCTCAGTAAACAAAGAAGGCATTTAACGCGCATGATGAAAGTGATAAATAATGATATTACAGTAAAAGCTTTTAGAAAATATGTTATTACAAATATTATTTACCGTATCTATATAAAATCATACAGTACATACTGTACGTAGCAAAGCAGGAAAACAATGAGAGAGAGAGAGAGAGAGAGAGAGAGAGAGAGAGAGAGAGAGAGAGAGAGAGAGAGAGAGATTATTTTACGTACGTACGTAAATGTAAATTTTAAACAAAAAAAATATGATGGGTTACAATATGTATACTCTTCAGACTTTTAAAACCTTCCCTTTAACTTGATGCATACTAAACTAAAACAGGCACAAATATTAAAATGTTAGAATATTAAAGTAAAAAATAAAGATTGTTACTGTACTCACCACGAAAGAAGTTGAAGTAAAACTTGAATGATGATGGCGATGAATTTGCTGCACAGTAGAAATGATGATGATGAAGCTGGTGATGTGTTCTACTGTGCAGCCAATGATAGTATTTTACGTCTCTTCAGACGGAGGTGTCTTTTCCTGGGACACCTCTTCAACTTCTTCCTGGGAAACTTCTTCAGTTTCTTCCGCCTCTTCAACTTCTTCCTGGGAAACTTCTTCAATTTCTTCCGAAGGTGTACTAGCAGGAGGAACTGGCTCTTTTTTGCGAGGCTGGAAGAACATTGTGATCGGAAGTTGGTGCCGCTGCTTCTTTTTTCGCTCTAAGAGCATCCTGTAGGGAGTCATGATGTCATCGACCTTGTTGGAGAATTGCATAGACCGAACCATATCCTCGTCCCACTCTTGCAACATTTCTTTCACCTCCTTCATATGGTTGCAGACCTTGGCAAGCCGTTCTAATGGTAAGCCCGTTTCTTCGACATTTTCTTGGGTCTCTTTCTGTGTTTTGCTCTCTTCTTCACTGGCCGATTTCGTCAGGTCTTCTAGGTCTGCGTCAGTTAGCGGCTGGGAATGGCAGTCCAACAACTCGTCGACGTCAGTCGTCATGTCGCCAAACCCGTCGCCTCCAATTATCGCAGCCAACTGCACAGATTTGCGTATTGCAGAGTGTTGAATTTCAGACGGAGTAAATCCCTCGTCGTCGTAAACAATCTGGGGCCACAACTTCTTCCAGCTCGCATTAACGGTTGCAGGTTTCATTTCTTGAAGTGCCTTCTGAATATTCTGCAGGCACGTGGCTATGGTGTACTTCCGCCAGTACGCCTTCAAATTAAAATCTTCATCTTCATCTTCTTGGGCAGCATCCACACACGCAACGAGGTTCGCCAAGGTATTCTTCGTGTAGAGGGCCTTGAACGCCCTGATAACCCCCTGGTCCATCGGTTGAATTAATGACGTGGTGTTGGGGGGCAGGAACTCAATCTGAACGCCCTCATGCGACAGGTCATTTGCGTGTCCACCAGCGTTATCCATAAGGAGAAGGATCTTGAATGGCAAGCCCTTCTCTAAGAGATATTGACTGACTTGCGGGATGAAACACTGGTGGAACCAGTTGGAGGTCAGCATCTTCGTAATCCATGCTTTTGGATTATGCATCCAGTACATGGGAAGGAGATTCTTATTTTTATTTTTCAAAGCGCGGGGATTTTTCGACTTGTAAGTAAGCCCCGGCTTTAGCAAAAATCCAGCAGCATTGCCACACATCACGAGGGTAACGCGATCCTTGAATGCTTTAAAGCCAGAGGCTTTGGCTTCTTCTTTGAACAGGAAAGTTTGCGACGGCATTCTCTTCCAAAACAAGCTGGTCTCATCCATATTAAACACTTGTTCCAGCTTGTATCCACCTTCAGCGATAATATTCTTGAACGTCTCGTTCGCGTAAGTTTCAGCAGCGGCAGTGTCAACAGAAGCAGCCTCGCCATGCAGGGAAACGCTTTTCAGGGCGAAGCGTTTCTGAAACTTTGCGAACCATCCTTTGCTGGCGGAAAAACGTTGTTTCTGATGCTGGGAATCAGTGGATGTCCCTGGTTGAGGTTCATCTACATCATCATCATCTTAAGCATGGTCGCCATCGTCGTCTTGAGGTTCCTTTGCCGCAAAATTCTCATACAAGCTCAAAGCCTTGGTTCGGATGGTGTTCGTATCCAAGGCTATGTTCTTCTTCCGGCAGTCGGCAATCCACACTACTAAAGTACCTTCCATGCGTTCGATCGTTTTATTACGCGTGGTAACGACTTGCTTCGCTGGTCTGCTAAAGGTGATGGTAGCAGTCTTTCTAATGTTCGCCTCGTCCTTCTTGATATAGCGAACGGTGGATTCGTTGACTCCAAAATGGCGGGCTGCGGCCGCGTAACTTCTACCGTCTTTTAACATATCGAGAAGCGTCACCTTCTCAGCAATCGTCGTCATCTTTCGGTGTCGTTTAGGCTCACTACCAGCCTTAGTAGAAGCAGAACGCTTGGGAGCCATTGTACAGTAGGGTTTAACAGAAAGTTCAACAAAACGTTCAACTTAAAACAGTCACGCACAGCACAGATTAAAGTTCACAATAACTTAGCAACATCTACACAGCGATACGGCGGGAGACAAAGTGGCCGCAAAAAGATGCTGCGGGTTGGAGAAGCGGTCAAAACACCAATCACAGGCTAGATTACAGTACAAAACTTGGGTTCTGATTCGTCATCTATCAGCGCTTGAACCAATCACAATCAGTCTTATATGCTACGTAGTAGTTACCAATTCAAAGTACAAGGTACCCTACGTATACAGTAATATTAATAATAATAATAATAATAATAATAATAATAATTTTAATAACTACAATAATAATAATAATAATAATATAGCTTTACGTACGCTATTTTACGATTGTTTTGTTGTAGGATGTGTCTCTCTCTCTCTCTCTCTCTCTCTCTCTCTCTCTCTCTCTCTCTCTCTCTCTCTCGTACGCTTATTTGAGATGTGATTTTTGTAACAAAGAATATTATTGGATGCAGTACTACATACGTATACATACAAAAGATTCATGGAAAAGATGCACATCCATTACATTTGTAGTACAGTAGTAGCCATCAGCAGCCTTACACCATTCTAATATGGTATGACGGCATCTGATTTGCGTTCATGTTCGATTTAATTTTACTACGTACTGTATACTGAATTATCATATGATCACATTCTTTTTTCGGGTTTTATTTCTTTCTGTACTGAATTATATGTCATATGTAATGCAATGAACCATCAGTAAGAGCAGATATTACTAATTACAGTATTAATGGATTTACAGGTAACGAAATATCGTATTTGGGGTCTTCAGATATCGCGGTATTTTCGAAATTTCCGGAAAATCCGCGATATGTTTATATATATGAGTTATGAAAAAAACCCGCGAAGTGCCGAATCCGCGAAGGTCGAACCGCGAAGTAGGGAGGGCTCACTGTATTCCCCAGGCTCAACCTGAGATTCCCCTGGTTCAGATTCCGGTAGAATCTGAAGTTTCGGAGGCCTTGGAGAGCATACAACTAGAAGACAACATGTCAGTTGTCTCAGAGGATAGAGGAGACCGAGAACAATCTCCTAGTGGAGGAGTTGGATCAGGCGGATGACGTTCCACCTGAGAAGGAAACTGAGAAAGGCGAAACGATTTTGGTATCATCGGCCACAGTGAATGAGCCGGTGCCTTCGACTTCCTCCACTGCACCCCAACTAGATTCGATCACGGGTACGTTGCACTCGTTGCTGTCCATAGTGCAGGACATTCAAAAGAAATCGTCCGAGACTGAGGCCTCTCTTCGGACTGAGATGCATCAGCTAGTTGCGACATGTTTGGCCCCGAAGAAGCTAAACGTTAAAGATCTCCCCGCCTTCTCTGACTTTAACCCCTGGAGGTACGCAGAGCACATGCCCATGTCGGGCGGGAAGATCTTCCTCTCAGAAAAACTGGGCACTGTCCCAGTAGAGGAAATTGAGTTCTGGCCCAGCAAAGGGGCCTACCCGGATTGCTATGTCCGTCTCAGGACGGAACCGGCATCCAGAGAGGAAACAGAGCCGAAGGAAACTATTGTCCTTGAACTCTCTAAGGCTCAGGCCTTATATACCACCACCGTGAAAGAGAGGGCCTATACTAGCACTAAGGTGCTGGCTCTCAGCAAGAAGCACCCGTCCTTCATTGCTGATCCTAAACGTGCCTTTCCCTTTATGGACAAAGGGCTCAAGGCAGCCTTAAAAGCAGTTGAGGCAGGGAAACCATGCCCTACACTGGAGGAGTGTAGACCCTTCTCCCTTGCCTTCCCATCAGACTATGCGGACTGGAAGGATGTGCACAACACCTTCACAGTCGGGAAGCTGGAGGCAGATATTGCCGGACGACAGTTCGGCGAATACCTCCCCAAGCTGTCGGACTTTCTCCTGCGTAGGGATGAGGAGACGAAAGAACGCTTAGCCGCTTCCTTGTCTCTGCAGACTGGCCTAGAGACAATGGCAAGCATCCCAGATACCCTGGACATGTACATGGTCTTTGCCAAAGCCCATCTGGCGACAGTAACTAAAGACCTGTACAACTTTATTAAAGCCCGAAGGGCTTGCAGAGAGTTCGTGTTCGCCTCGGCTGCGGTGAGACACGAACCCAAGAAGCTGATAGCTTCTAACATCTGGGGAAAAGACCTCTTCCCAAGTGAAGTGGTCAAAGAGGTCGTGGACAAAGCCACCACTGAAAATAGAAACCTTTCCAAATGGGGCTTGTCCTCCAAAAGGAAATCTTCAGCTGACGAGGGTCCCCAGCCGAAGAATAGACCAAAACGACCTAAAGTGCCCTCTCGACCTAAGCAACAACAACAGCTTCCCGTGGCCACGGTGTTCCAGACAGTGGCAGAATCACCCACTACCTTCCAACTGGTGCCTCAAACACTGGCGACTCAGTCACCAGTGTTCACCCAAGTGTTTGAAAGGCAGTCTACGACCTTTCGGCCGAAGTCTCGAGGATCCTTTCGAGGTTCCTCCAGACGCCCCTCCAGAGGTAGGGGCAACAGGGGTGGACGTGGCAAAGGAGGTAAATCCTCCTCCCAGCACTCAAAGTGAGATGCTACCGGTAGGAGGGAGACTCTTCTACTTCCGGGATCGTTGGACCTTCGATCCCTGGGCCCACAGCCTAATCAAGAACGGACTAGGTTGGAGTTGGAGCTCAACTCTACCAACCTTCCCTCAATTCTTCCAACACTCAACCCCCATATTGGAAAAATATGTTCAGGAACTCTTGAGCAAAAGAGTTATACAGAAGGCGAAGTCTGTCAGATTCCAAGGAAGGCTATTTTGTGTTCCGAAGAAGGACTCGGAAAAGCTCAGAGTAATTCTGGATTTGTCACCACTCAACAAGTTCATAGTGAACTACAAGTTCAAAATGCTGACGCTTCAACACATCAGGACCCTGTTGCCCAAACGGGCATACACAGTCTCCATAGACATGACTGATGCGTACTGGCACGTTCCGGTCAGCCGTCAAGTTTCCCCCTACCTGGGATTCAAACTACAAAGAAGACAGTATGTCTTCAGAGCCATGCCCTTCGGATTAAACATAGCTCCAAGGGTATTCACCAAGCTTGCGAATGCAGTCATTCATCAACTACGCCTAAAGGGAATCCAGGTGGTAGCCTACCTGGACGACTGGCTGGTGTGGGCAGCATCTGAAGAAGAGTGCAGACAAGCCTCCAAGGAAGTGATCCAGTTCCTGGAACACTTGGGATTCAAGATCAACTTGGAAAAATCTCGACTGTCTCCAGCTCAGAAGTTTCAGTGGCTGGGCGTCCACTTTAACTTGCAGTCGCACTGCCTTTCCATTCCATCAAAGAAAAGGAAAGAGATAGCAGGATCTGTCGGAAGCCTTCTTCGGTCCGCAAGGATATCAAGAAGACAACAAGAGAGTGTTGGGGTCTCTCCAGTTCGCCTCGGTGACAGATCCAGTATTGAGAGCACAATTAAAAGATGCATCAGGAGTTTGGAGAAAATACACATAAAACGCTCGAAGAGATCTAAAAAGACCGATACCAAATTGTCTGCTATCCCTGCTCAAGCCATGGTCGAAGGCCAAGAACCTAAAGAACAAGGTTCCCTTACAACCACCTCCACCGTCAGTCACCGTTCACACGGAAGCCTCGAAAGAAGGGTGGGGAGGTCACTCTCATCATCGGAAAGTCCAAGGAACCTGGTCTCCCCTCTTCAAAACCTTCCACATCAACTTTCTGGAAGCCATGGCAGTTTTTCTTTCCCTAAAGAAACTGAAACTCCGCTGCTCAATCCACATCCGTCTGGTTCTAGACAGCGAAGTCATAATGAGATGCCTAAATCGACAGGGCTCGAGATCGCCTCACATAAATCAAGTGATACTAGCCATCCTCTGCCTAGCGGAGAAGAAGAGATGGCACTTGTCAGCAGTCCACCTTCAAGGGTTCCGCAATGTGACAGCGGACGCTCTATCCAGGACCAAATATTTATGCACAAGTTCCTGGATGTTCTACAACAGCCAATTTTTTTTTTTCTACCCTGCACTTTTTCAACTTCCCTACCATCACAAAGAGAAGTCTTTAAGAGGGAAGTACAATCTATTTCAAAATTTAGCGTAATTTAATTTATGCTGGCAATTGATTATGATGAAAACACTCTCCATTCAGTGTATAGCTATTGTTGCAGAACATCCATGTAACACTTTCCAGAACATAGGGGCAGTTAGATTGTTTACTTGCGAGTGAAGCGAGCCACGACGGAGCAAAAACCATTGGAAGGATGTGAAATGAATCATGGAGATTTGTGATAGTTTAGTTTTCATCCACTTACATGAACCATATATATTTCAGACTGGTTATCTTGTGTATATTGTATTTCTGATCATTATTATTGCTGCAAATCATTATTTTTTTTTTTTGCATATCCCCACCCAAGAAACCCTGGTTTCCTACTGGTGTCCCTCATAATTGTCTTTATAAAAGGGGATCCAAAAATTCATAAAACGGTTGGTTTGCCCCAATAATCATGGTCAGAAATGCATAAAACACAAGGTAGCAAGTAGGAAAAATATGTGGTTCATGTATTTGGCTAGAAATTAAAGTATCATATATTTACTAAGACCTCTACCACAAGACAGTGAAAGACCATGGTACAGAGGCTATGGCACTACCCAAGACTAGAGAACAATGGTTTGATTTTGGAGTGTCCCTCTCCTAGAAGAGCTGCTTACTATAGCTAGAGTCTATCTCCTTTACCCTTACCAAGAAGAAAGTAGCCTCTGAACAGAGCAGAAGTTAACCCCTTGAGCAAAGAATTTATTATTAATCTCAGTGTTGTCAGATGTATGAGGACAGGGAAGAATGTGTTAAGAATAGGTCGGGCTATTCAGTGTGTGTGCAGGCAAAGAAAAAATGAGCTGTAACTAGAAAGAGGAATTCAATGTAGTATTGTCTGGCCAGTTAAAGGACCCAATAACACTTGGGCGGTAAAGAATCCTGTTTATCAGTCGATTTTCAAATCAAAATTTCTTGATTGTGACTTGGCTACCAAACGAGAAAGATCTCAAGATACTCTAGATGAAGCCATTAGTCTTATTTTTAGCTTATAATGAAAGAAGTTTGATCTTCCATCACGGTAAAGCTAGAAAGATAAAACTAAAGAACGATATCTAGTGCATTTTCTCTGTGAGGGATTACAAGGCTAGTTCTGTGGACAAGTGCATTTTTAAGCTAAACTGTCACCCTTATTCGAATTACTCAAACTTGAACTATTAAGATAAGTCATTGCAGACTTGTATCAGCCTAAGCTAAAGGTACGGCTTCTAAGTTAGGTTAGGTTGGGAAGGTTGGGTTAGCTGGTGCTCGTGTGTATGTTTCCCTTTTAAAATTAGACCATTTTAGAAATAGAGATGTTGGCATTTGATAGAAAACGGACATCAGAAGAAAACTGTACGTGAAAGAGATTGTATAGCTGTGCAAGTTAGTACATAAGTGCTGTTTCACCCTATTAATTTTGGATTAAACACCATTTTTACTGTTAGTTTTCTTGTTTTGTAAGTTTCTGCTATTATTACCTTTTGCAGTTTTATAATTCCTCAGTTTTCATTTGATCTCATCCAAAATGCCAATTCCCACTGTCAGGGAGGCTGTAATTGGAAAATTATACTTTTGCAGAAGGTAATAACATAGAAACATAGTAAAACAGCAAGAAAAATATAATTTTATTAATGCAAAAAGTGGTGGGTGGGAGTGTTCCAAACTTTTACTGATTTTTTATATGTGAATGGTTAAATTTTGGTAGACTCCCACTCTCCTCTAAGTTCAAATTTATATTTGTTCCTACACTAAATACAAACCTTCATTCTTTACTATAGGAGATATTCTAGTGGGAGCTGGAAATATGGCAAAAATACCTTAACAAGGTCGTTAACGACCGGGCCGGTAGTTATCCACCTGTTAGGGGTGGGAGACTGCCGGCCGGTGGCTACTGAATACCTTTAATCGAATTCTAGCCGTAGCAGGGGTAACACCGCTGCTCCTGGTTTTGTTTGACTGGCAGACTAGCCTTTCTTTAGTGTGTGTTTTTTTTTTTTATCAACTTTTTCTTTTCTTTCTTTATTAGATGTGATGTCCTCTAATATGAGGAAGTGTCCCGGGATTCCCCCGAAATCTTGTGGCACATTCATGTCACCACCGGAGGTGGATCCTCATTCCCTATGCCCTTTGTGTAGAGGTCATAGGTGTTCTGAAGGCTCCCCCTGCCAAGTATGTAGAGAATGGTCGCCAACGCAGTGGGACAAGTTAATGAAGAGGAAGAAGAAGAAATCCAAGAAAGATTCGTTACCTCCAGGTTCGCTGTCGAAAGGTAAGGAGTCTCGAGCCTCTTCTTCGGCCTCTCGATCTCTTCCTTCACACTCTTCCTTGTCCTCCTTCCTCCGGGGGGAAGTCGAGGAAGAGCGGCACCATTGACTTGACTCCTATTCCCCCGGGTCAGGCGGATCAAGTTCCCCCTCCCAGTGGGACAGTTTCTTCCATCATCGGAAATAATTCTATTACCACTTCTATTCCAGATAACGTACAAGCGGTATGGCCTGCCCTTGGACTTCCTGGTTCTCCTTCGGTGGAAGTGTGGAACCAGTTCCTCGCGGGCACGGTTTTATCTCGGGTCTCTTCTGTTCCGGACCTCGCCGACATCCCGTCAGCCCAATCGCCAGCTGCTGAAGTGTCAGCAGATGCAAGAACTTCAGCTCCCGCGGAACCTACTTCGCTCCGTGCTTGCGCTTCTACGAAACAACATCGCAAGCGCGATCATCGTGATTCCTCCTCCTCCTCCTCCTCCTCCTCCTCCTCATCGTATTCGTCGTCCTCGGAGGATAGGAGAGAGAGAGAGAGAAGAGGAAAGAGAGAGCTCGCTCTCCTTCGCCCAGACGTTTTCGTCGGAGAGAGAGGGGCGACATAGGAAGAGACGTCATCGTTCTAGCACTTCCTCGCCTTTTGTCTCTTCACGAAATGTCTCGCCGAGAAGCGATAAGCGCCCTCGCCATAAACATAAGAAGAGTACATCCTCGCCCCATCGTTCTGCTTCGCGATAGTCTTCCTCTCGCGAGGAATCATCCAGGCGCTATAAGAGGAGCTCTACGATAAATTTGCGCTCTTTGTCACGATAGTTTTCTCATAAGCGCAATAAGTGCTCCGTTGTGGCGATGTTAAATCTAAGGAAAGAGAGCACCCTGAGCGCGATTCCTCCCTTTCACATTTTATCGGGAGGATCTCGGAGCGCTTTAGGGAAGAAGAGAAAGAACTCTTCTTCTCGCCGTCGCTTTATATCAAAAGAGAGAGAGCGCTCCCGTCCTTCAACCTCCCCATCATGCAAAACTCCGGACTTACCTGCGCGGGGTCATTTACCTCGCCCTCGCGGGTCGGACAGAACAGCTCCCGTTCCCGTACTTTCTAACGAGTTACGGAATGTGAGCTTCACGAGAACTTCAGAAGAAGACGCAGGTGTTCAACCCTTCTTCTCTTCGGCTGAGAACAGAGGAGAAAACCGATCAGTGCAACCTCTTGTTGAGACAGTACCGTTAATTCGGTCGCCTTCGCCTAAACCATCAACTTCTAGGTAAGATCAGGCGCGCACAGCGCCATTGGCTAGCGCCCAGCCTTCCTTGGGAATATCGGCAATGGAGTATGCTACTTCGCCGTTACCTTCAGACATTCGGGCTTCTGTCCCCCCTCCCCCCCTCGCGAGGAATTAGCGCGACTGGAAGATTCCTCGGAAGAACAACCATCTGAGGGCTCTAAGAACGATATGTAATTTCTCAGTCCTCTGAGATTTACATCTGTCACCTTGACATACCAACGCTTCAGCCTTAGACAGACTATGTCGTCCTCCACCAAACCCTAAGACCAGAATCGAACTTCCCTGGTCTATTTACACTGCAGGCCTTCTGAGGAAGGTCTCGCAGGCCGGTTTGAGGGGAAATGGGTTCCTTGAAGTCTCAAGGATCCCATAAACTTCTGCATTTTCTTTTTTCAAGGCAAAGGCGGTTTTACAAGGTCAGAGATGCCAACCCTTCTCCTCACAGCAAGGCTCACGCCTGGCTGCTCAGCAGAAAGAGAGACTTCTCTCCCAGTCTCTTTCACTGCCACAAAAGCCTCGGCATTGGAAGCAGTGTCAATGTCCCTTCTGGAGGCATTATCCTGGTTTGACACGTGGTCAGGTACAGTCGGCTACCTAGCTAGTCACGAAGACCTTTCAAACCAAAACTCCATACAGTCCCTACAAAAAGTCCTGGCAGCCGGGGCCAAAACAATGGACTTCCTAACTGCTACGGCTGCAACAATATGTGGCAACTGGATTCTCAAAAGGAGGGAATCAGTAGTCTCCAGACTTCATAGTAGCATCGGTAAGACTGAAAAGTCTTATTTGAGGAACTCGGATCTTCTGCAACCTCTCCTCTTTTCTAAGCAGGCGGTCTCCTCTGCCCTGGATACTTGGAGGAAAGAGACGCAGGACACCGCGATGCAAAAGGCTGCTTCCTTTCGCCCAATGCAACAGCAGCCAACTCCACAACCCAAAGCAACAATCGCAACTCCACTGCCAGCCAAGACCCTCAGCCGCCCCTCTTTTACACCCAAACCAATGGGCAGAGGAAAGTCGGCTCCTCCTAAGGCTAAAGGCAGAGGGAGGAATCCTAGACAGAAATAGGGCCACGGCTCCCCCCTCGCAGTGCATAGGGGGTTGCCTGCAGGGGAGTTGGAGGAGGTGAAAGGCTATGGGGGCCATGCAATGGACCATCAAGGTGCTTCGTTGGGTGTACCGCATCCCCTTCATAGACTCTCCTCCCCCGATCTCGTCATCCCAGATCCCTCGGGATCCTGGGAAACAGCAAGCCCTAGCTCGGGAGATCCAGAGCATGCTTCTAAAATACGCCATTCAAGAGGTCTCCAACGCTTCACCGGGGTTTTTCAGTCGCCTCTTTCTACTAGAGAAAGCCTCGGGAGGTTGGAGACCAGTAATCGATCTTTCGACCTTGAACCAGTTTGTAAAGCAAACTCCATCCAAAATGGAGACAGCTGCCTCCGTGACTCAAGCGGTATGTCCAGGAGACTTTATGGCATCTGTTGACTTAAAAGATGCATATTTCCAAGTGCCGATCCATCGCACGTCTCGGAAATTTCTGCGCTTTCTGTTTCAGGGTCGAATCTTCGAGTTCAAAGTCCTGTGCTTCAGCCTCTCGACCGCCCCACAGGTCTTTACGAAGATTTTTGAACTCTTATCTTTGTGGGCTCACAAGCACGTAATTCGTTTGCTAAGATACCTGGACGATTGGCTACTCCTAGCCTGGTCCAGGGAACTAGCTCTGGATCAGCTGAGAAGACTTCTGAGCCTTTGCAAGGACCTGGGGATCCTTGTAAATGCAGAGAAGTCTTGCTTGACTCCGACCCAAGTCTTAAACTATCTTGGTATGTCCATCAACACCCAGGTAGGGTGAGTGTTTCCGTCGGAAGACAGGCTGCGGAGACTGGACCAGTCCATCGCCCATCTCCTGTCTCCACTTCCGCCTTCAGCCAAGTCGTGGTAGTGTCTTCTGGGCCATCTTTCCCCTCTAGAAAAACTAGTTCCAGGCGAAAGGTCGAGAATGAGAAGTCTCCAATGGCATCTGAATATTCATTGGTCTCAAAACACAGATTCCCCAGTCTTGGCAGTGGAGGTTCCAAATCTGGGGTTACAAGATCTTCATTGGTGGTCGACCAGAGAGAATAGCCAAAAGGGCATTCCCCTTCAAAGCCCCAGTCCGAAGTTAATACTCTTTTCGGACGCGTCACTACGGGGATGGGGTTCCCACCTAGGCCCGAAATTAGCATCAGGAGTTTGGTCTCCGGTAGAGAAGTCTCCACATAAATCATCTGGAATTATTAGCAGCCTGGAAAGGCCTAAAATTCCTTGTAGAAGATCTACAAGGACGAGAGGTGGTTCTAATGAGCGACAACTCCACAGCCGTCTCATACATCATCAAGCAAGGGGGTACTCTGGCAAGAGACCTCTGTCTGCTGGCAGTCCAGATTTGCCAGTGGGCAGAAAGTCACAGCATTGCTCTCACAGCCAGGTTTATTCTGGGCCGGAGAATCATCGTGGCAGATCAACTGAGCAGGCATCACCAAGTGCTGAGTGGCGAATGGTCTTTGGATCCTCGAGTAGCGAAGACAGTAATAGCTTTGTGGGGTTTCCCCACAATAGACCTGTTCGCCACATCTCTCAATGCGAAACTTCCCCGTTACTGATCCCCAGTTCCAGACCATCAGGCAGTGATCCAGGACGCCCTTCAACACTCCTGGGACAACCTGGACCCATATGCCTTTCTACCCTTTTGCCTGCTCAGAAGGGTTATCAACAAACTCAGGATCTCCCGGAACTGCAAACTAATGCTAATGGCTCCGGCGTGGCCAAACAGAGAGTGGTACGCAGACTTCCTTTCCCTGCCGGTTCAAGTGCCGAGGTTTCTACCTCCAGAACCCCGTCTATTGAAGCAGCCACACAGTGGTATCCCCCACAGGAGAATCCACATCCTGAAGCTTCACGCCTGGAGGCTGTCAAGTCTCTCCTTAGAAGCAGAGGCTTTTCAGGGAAGGTGGTTGAACACATGTCCAGGCACCTGCGCCAATCTTCCACAAACCTCTACCAAGCAAAATGGAGAGTGTTTGCAGCTTGGTGTAGAGGGCGAGACGTGTCTCCACTCAATCCCGCTCTTCCATTAGTGGCAGACTTCCTGGTATACCTCAGAGAGGAGAAACTCCTATCAGTCTCGGTAATTAAGGGCTATCGTTCAGCCTTAAGCCTCATCTGTAGACTGAGAGGTGTTGACCTTTCCACCTCAGAAGATATCACCTTGTTGATTCGAGGTTTTGAGAGATCTTGCCCCCCAGTGGAGATTAGACCACCACCTTGGGACGTGTCCCCGGTTTTACGTTCCTTGAAGGGACCTCCCTATGAGCCCTTAAATAGGGTCTATGACTACTTCCTAACCCTTAAGACAGTCTTCCTTGTAGCTCTGGCCTCGGCAAAAAGGGTTGGTGAACTTCATGCTCTATCCTACGAAGTCACCCATTCTAGAGGATGGGGGGAAGTCTCGCTTAACTTCGTGCCAGGCTTTATGGCCAAAACTCAGAATCCTTCATCATGCGATGAGTGGTTTAGAGAATTTCAATTTTACAGCCTCAATAAGGTAACAAGCTGAAATGACAAGCCATTAAAATTTAGCAAGGGTTAACTACCCATACCGCTAGTTAGCGGGGATTGGGGGCAGCAGCTTGCAACCGCTTCTGTTCATTCACTGGGGATTTAGCTCGCTTTACTTTTTGCTCGGATGGAGACCGGTTGTCACTGCTCTTCCTCTTTACCTATTTTGGACTGCCATTAATTTTTGTCTTTTAATTTACTTTTTTCTTATAATGTATATATGTGTATATGAAAACATTCTTAATGTTTGTATATATATAGTATATAGATATGTTGTAAGTTTCCTTTTCAGTGGTTGTGATGTGCATGTGATAAAACGTATACGGCAGGTTCTCAAGGCACTTGCGCAAGGCCGTGGAACCTTCCTCTCTGACCTCTGCCCCGTTGTCCATCGATCTTCCCGTTGGTGGATAAACTACTGATGATTCGACCGCTGCCGCTGAAGAACACTCATTGTTTGGACCCTCCTCATTCAACTGTTGTCTTCACCTTTCCCTCGTCTATGGGGAACATATGGATTACTGAGGGAAGGGAGTGTGACCTTAGAGATTGACTTTGGTCTTTCTCTTCTCAAGACCGTTCACCTTTCATGGGCTTCTGTGTATAATAACGGGGGGAGCACCTTTCCCGTTCGCGGGTTAGGTTGTGCTTCTGGTGGTTTTTCTTAAATATTTAAGTGAAATTATAAGTGTTTGTATTTTAATTTTCCAGCTTCTCTGCGTGGATCACTTCCCTTCGAAGGATCAGTGGTTCTTCCTATTAGTGAATATTTTTAGCTGATTTTTATTACAGTTACTCTCCGCTCCCCTTCTCCCGTCGATGTCGACTGGGGAAGGGAGGGTGCAGTTCTTATTATGTTTGTTCCCTCGGTGGTCTCCTTTCCCGTCTCGGACTAGGTGTTCCTCCAGGGGTAGTTTTTTGTTACATAATTTATTTTGTTTTTCATCAGTTAGCGATGCTGTTCTTCTTCGTTCGACTAAGAGAGCCGATGAAGCAGAGCTTTTCTGTTCATGCCTGGGCAATCTGCTGTCACTGCCGACCTTCAGAGGCCGTCATTCCTTCTTCTTAGTAGTAAGTCTGTGGCAGCACCTGATCAGCACTTCATCTTCAAAAAACTAGCTCCGGCTACGCATCCTCGGGCAGCACTCTTGGCAGATCATCTTAGTGCTACCAGGAGGTTTGCTTCCAGGGGTTGGACTACTTTCCCTTCTGAGGGAGAGTTTTCCTCCCCAGGTGTGGGGTTGTTTTTCCGAGAACTTCCCTGCATCTTCTTCATCACTTCATCGACTCAGACTGCTGTTGCTGTCTTCGCCTAGACTATGCTCCCCCTTGCCATGTGTCTTCCCTTGGGGCAGACCATAGTCTTAGGCAAGTCTCTTCTGCAAAGAAGACACCTCTCTCGTTCGCGAGAGGGGCCACTCATAGAGACTCCTCTTTGGAGGGTTGCTACTTGTGAAGGTCAGCTTGGTGATCCACCAGCCCTCAGGGGCGTCATCTATTCCTGGACCTTCTCCTGACGATGCTGCAGTTAGTCCTCGGACTTCGTTCCTGGACTCTTCTGTGGATCATTCACGATCTCCATCAGTGAATGTTCGCCCTTCTAAAGAGTACATCCCAGTTCCTGATCATCCTACCAGCTGACCTGCTGACCTGCCATCGCCGTTCCTGTCTCCGGTAAAGCCTCTTGAGGCCATACCCAAGTGTGAAGCTACGCGCCAACACACTCCAGCGCGCCAGCGCCTTGCAGTGCACCAGCGTGCCAGCGCCCTGCAGTGCACTAGCGCCCTGCAGTGCACCAGCTGCCTGCAGTGCACCAGCGCCCTGCAGGGCACCAGCGCCTTACAGGGCACCAGCGCTCACCAACATCTTGTCAGCACCAGCCTGCTCCTTCACGATTTCCAGAGCGCCCGCGCTCTATAACGCTTTGGCGTTCGCCTGACTTGCAGCCTTTTCCTGCTCGTCCTCAGCGCCCTCGAATGCCCCAGTGATCTCCCGATCGCCGGCATTCTCCCAAATCGCCGGCATTCTCCACCTCAGCTACACTGTTCCAGGGAGCAGTGTTTGCCAGCTCGCCAGCGCTCGCCAGCGCTCGCCAGCCCACCAATGCTTGCCAGCCTGCCAGCCCACCAATGCTCACCAGCGCACCAATGCTCACCAGCCCTCGCCAGCCTACCAATGCTCGCCAGCGCAACTGCGCTCTCCAGCGCAACTGCGCTCTCCAGCTCGAGCTTGTCACCGCTCGCCAAAACCACAGAGCGCTTCGGCGCAACCTCGGGCTTTGGCTCACCAACGCTTTCCTGCACGACAGCGCTCTCCCAAGTCGCAGCGCTCTTGCGCGCCAGTGCTCCTTTGTGCATCAGCACTCTCCAGTAGCTGGTCTCTAGCAACCTCCTGCGCAACGCTGAACTGCAGCGCATTCTAAGGAGACTGTCCAACACCCTGCGCAGCATCTTACGGATCCCGCGCGCGCTCGCGCCCCCACTCTCTCCTGCATATTCTAGGGAGACTGCGCAACACCCTGCACAGCGCCTTATTCCCCGCCAACGCTCTCTGGTGCACCAGTACTCTTCTGCGCACTTGAGCTCTCAGATCCAGTGCTCACCAATGCATCAGTGCTCTCAGATCCAGTGCTCACCAATGCATCAGTGCTCTCAGATCCAGCGCTTGCCAATGCACCAGTGCTCGCCAATGCACCAGCACTCGCCAATGCACCAGTGCTCGCCAATGCGCCAGCGCTCGCCAATGCGCCAGCGCTCGCCAATGCGCCAGCGCTCGCCAATGCGCCAGCGCTCGCCAATGCGCCAGCACTCGCCAGAGAGCTAGCGCTCGCCTGCGATCCAGCGCTTGCCTATTCGCCAGCGCTCTCCTGCGTAGTACTTTCTTACACGCCATCGCTCTTCTGCACATTCTGTGGAAACTGAGCACCAGCATCGTACAGCGCTCTCTGCGGAAACTGCACACCAGCATCATCCTGCGAGCTAGCAGCTTCCGGATAGCCAATGCTACAGTACTCTCCTGCGCACTCGCGCGAGAGGCAAAAAAAACGAAAGGGAAAACTTTTTGCCCCATTCCCCTCCCCCGCAAACGCATTATAGCATGCCTGCTGGTAAAAGAGGGAAGAGGATTCACAGAAGGGTCTAAGATCCCGAAGATTCCATCTTAAAAGTCGAATCAACCGCTTCTACCATCGGTTGAGACTCCTCACAGGGAACCCTTGGTCCCTTTCTCTTTGTCAGGTTTTACTGACAGTACCACTGTCCTCACCGACTGCCGTTCTAGTCTGCCGATCACTGATTTCTAGATAAACTTCCACCAATGAGAAATCATCAACCAACAGATCGCCAGATCACTGTTTGCTGATCGCTAGCTTACTGATCACCAGATCACTAATTGCTAGGTCCTCTTTCTCTGATCATTGATCCAGTCTCGCCAATTGCTAACAATCTCTGATTGCTAATGTGCCGATCGCCGATTGCTAGTCAATAACCAGTCATCAGCATGCTGATCACTAGATCGCTGATGGCCAGCTCGTCTTTCTGCGATCATCAACCTTGGCTCGCTGATCTCTGACCAGCCAATTGTCGGCTTGCTGATCTCTGACCAGCCAATTGTCGGCTTGCTGATCTCTGACCAGCCAATTGTCGGCTTGCTGATCTCTAGCTCGCCGATCGACAGTCCTCGATTGAGCATGTATCGTCAATGGCTCACCGATCACAAACTGATGATCATTGAACCATTCTGCTATCTCTCAGGGCTCTCCAAGCCGATCACCAACTCATTAATCGCCAACCTTATTTGGCTGACTTGACCATACAGCCTTCATCTGCCTGTCAGTTATCAGCTTCGGTTTGCAGATCGCTGATTAACCGATCATCGGCAGTTCGCCGTTCACCAGCAGTTCGTCACCTAGACTTACTAGTCAACCTCTGCCCTGGTTCTCTAGATCGGAAGGCAAACAACGCACTTCTTGCTACTCGCCTTTCGACATCACACCAATCCATTAAAGCGATCGGCAGGTGATCGACAGCCTCCATCAGCAGCTTGTTGACAGGTGACTACTCACGAGCACTCTCCAACTGCACAGTAGCCACGATACCTATCCGTTAACCATTAATTAACGTATGCCCGACCGATACTAGTCTAAGGAATAGCATCAGTCCCGTCTGGGTGCATGGTAGGGTCAAGCCGCGCCATACTTCTATCAAGAATCCTTACACAGGGTATCGTGTCCCATCCTTTCCGCTACAAGTCAATACCCCAGCGTCAATCTCCCATGCGAAAAGATTCACAAGGAGCTGTCCCTATGGATCGATGTCCACATCATATTGAAGGAGTTTGAGCAAGGGCTAAAACCACAGGTCTTCATGTGCATGCTGGACTTAAAGGATGCATACTTCCAGGCCCAAACCATCCATCTTCTAGGAAGTATTGGAAATTCAGTATAGACAAACAAGAAACGCCAGTTCAGGACACTGTGCTTCGGTCTTTCCACAGCACCCATCCTGGGTTCACAGGACCGGCTTCCGTTTCCTCCATATCTGGATGACTAACTGACCTTGTAGACTCGGTGGCAACGTTGCGTTAGCACCGGAAGTTCTGAAGTCTTTTTACCAAGATCGGGTGGTCATGATAAACCTTTGGAAGTCTTCCCTATTTCCCTCTCAGAAGACTGGTATATCCTTTCCGCCATAAGTCAATACCCCAGCGTCAATAATCTTCTATGAGAAAGGATCCACAAGGAGCTGTCCCTTTGGGTCAATGTCCACATCATGTTGGAGGAGTTCGGACAAGGGCTAAAACCATGGGTTTATGTGCATGCTGAACCTAAAGGACGCATACTCCCAGGCCCAAACCATCCATCTTCTAGGAAGTACTGTATTGGAAATTCAATCTAGACAGACGAGAAACACCAGTTCAGGACACTGTGCTTCGGTCTTTCCACAGCACCCATCCTGGGCTCACAGGATCGGCTTCCATTTCCTCCGTATCTGGATGACAGACTTGACTTTGTAGACTCTGTGGCAACCTTGCGTTAGCACCGGAAGTTCTGAAGTCTTTTTACCAAGATATGGGGATCATGGTAAACCTTTGGGAGTCTTCCCTACTTCCCTCTCAGAAGACTGGTACTGTATATCCTTTCCGCCTTCCCTACTTCCCTCTCAGAAGACTGGTACAGTGAGCCCTCGCTACTTCGTGTTTTGACCATCGCGGATTCACCACTTCGCGGATTTTTTTCATAACCCATATGTATAAACATATCGCGGATTTTCCGGAAATTTCGAAAATACCGCGATATCATGAATCTCTAATCTTCATCGGTATCACATTGTTAACTCCGGTTCTGGACGTCTGCTTGATCTCTGTTTGTACCGGAGATCCGGTAGCAAAGGCCCGTCATCGTGATATCGTGACCGTTTCCTGTACGATAACGTTAACCTCAATGAATGTGTTATCTCCAGTGAAGCCGGAGATGCGATGAAAAAGGGGGCCGTAACGGTGTAATTGTGATCAAACATGACAAAGGTTCGTGTGTAAAAGGCTTCAGCCGGAGTCCGAGTGCTGGATTTCACCGTTGCACTCCAAAAATCTGCTCCGGTACGATAACTAGTTCTCACCCAATGAGTATCCATT
Source organism: Palaemon carinicauda (assembly GCF_036898095.1). Classification (NCBI taxonomy): domain Eukaryota; kingdom Metazoa; phylum Arthropoda; class Malacostraca; order Decapoda; family Palaemonidae; genus Palaemon; species Palaemon carinicauda. Next base: position 119,334,911 of record NC_090732.1, read on the forward strand.
ATAGCGGATCATAACTCAAGGCGGAGCTAAGCATAACTCAAGGCGGAGCTAAGGGTGTCGGTATAAAACGACCCCAATTAATGACTCATACACTAACGTAACTATTAATAGTGTTAGCTATATTAACAGTAACCACATCAATAAAACTTTTATAATATTAAACGTACTATCATCAACTCTGATACAAAGAGGAGGCCTGAATAACTCGTGATCGTATAAAAACGGAGAACGGGAAATTCACCTCTCTTACTCGAACTAACAAAGAAAACGAGAGAAGGGATAACTCATATCTGTAGAACAGGAAACGAGCACTCTATGCTTTCGCTCTCAAGGTTACATAATAAAAAACTAACATCACACAATAAAATAAGAAAATTAATAAAATTGATTGCTTTTTCTTAGTAATTGTAATAACCAAGAACGAAGAATAACGACAACGTAACAAATAAACAAGGATATAGTCTAAATCGAACCCTCCTGAGGCGAGTACAAACTAACAGACTAAATCGCTAAACTTTAAATCGTTATACTTTAAACCGCTATTCTTTAAATCGCTATTCTTCGTAGGTCCAAGTTGGACTTGCAAGCAAATAAATACCGTAGTAAAAACTAATAATAATTAATGATAACACAAAAGGCCATAAAACGTAAGTGATATAACCTAGATGACAGAGTACCAGATGGGCAAAAATAACTAGAAAATTTACTGAAGCGAACATAACCCAAAATGGCTGCCGATACCTCGGCAGGACAATCGCTTCCAAAACTAAAAACCACCATATTGGAAACAGAACAAATGCCCGGTACTGCCAAAACAAACTATGGTACTTAACATTGGTAAGGGTGAAGTAGCAACGTCAGTCACGTTGAAATAACGAGAAACTCTTCGAAAAAACACTGTGCCCATAAAAATCAACTTGTTTGCAAGTCCAAAATCAGAAGGATGTCCTAGAGGGCGCGCCTGGTAGGTGTCGTTGGGGTAGTTCAACTATGTTTTCTAGGGCCTGTCACGGCCCTCCGCATTGATGAAGGGATTATCTAAATGGAAGACAACCTGTGAATAGTGGTTTTTCACACGCCTTTGTTTAATACACGACACCTACAAGGTGTTCGCGCGAGGGTTGTAACGTCTGCATTCCATGCTTTTATCTTTCTCTAGTATATTTGGAAGATTTATATTAGGAAGATTTATATTAGGAAAGGTATAAGGAAGGACCTTTCTCACCGGGCGTCACAGGCCTCTTCCCAGAAATAGATTTTTCCTTCTTCAAAATCCCTTTTCGTTACCTGTAATTCCATTAATACTGTAATTAGTAATATCTGCTCTTACTGATGGTTCATTGCATTACATATGACATATAATTCAGTACAGAAAGAAATAACACACGAAAAGAGAATGTGATCATACGATAATTCAGTATACAGTACGTAGTAAAATTAAATCGAACATGAAACGCAAATCAGATGCAGTCATACCGTATTAGAATGGTGTAAGGCTGCTGATGGCTACTACTGTACTACAAATGTAATGGATGTGCATCTTTTCCATGAATCTTTTGTATGTATACGTACGTAGTACTGCATCCAATAATATTCTTTGTTGCAAAAATCACATCTCGAATAGCGTACATATCCTACAACAAAACAAGCGTAAAATAGCGTACATAAAGCTGTATACGTAGGGTACCTTGTATTTGAATTGGTAACTACTATGTAGCATATAAGACGGATTGTGATTGGTTCAAGCGCTGATAGATGACGAATCAGAACCCAAGTTTTGTTATCTAGCCTGTGATTGGTGTTTTGACCGCTTCTCCAACCTCCAGCATCTTTTCGCGGCCACTTCGTTCGCCGCTCGCTCGCCGTGTAGATGCTGCTACGTTATTGTGAACTTTAATCTGTGCTGTGCGTGACTGTTTTAAGTTGAACTTTTTGTTGAACTTTGTTTAACCCCTACTGTACAATGGCTCCCAAGTGTCCTGCTTCTGCTAAGGCTGGTAGTGAGCCTAAACGCCAACGAAAGATGATGACGATTGCTGAGAAGGTGACGCTTCTCGATATGTTAAAAGAAGGCAAAAATTACGCGGCCACAGCCCTCCATTTTGGAGTGAACGAATCCACCGTTCGCTACATCAAGAAGGACGAGGCGAACATTAGAAAGACGGCTACCATCACCTTTAGCAGATCAGCGAAGCGAGTCGTTACCACGCATAATAAAACGATCGTACGCATGGAAGGTGCTTTACCAGTGTGGATTGCCGACTGCCGGAAGAAGAACATAGCCTTGGATACGAACACCATCCGAACCAAGGCTTTGAGCTTGTATGAGAATTTTGCGGCAAACGAACCTTAAGACGACGATGTCGACCATGCTGAAGAAGATGATGATGTAGATGAACCTCAACCAGGGACATCACTGATTCCCAGCGTCAGAAACAACGTTTTTCCGCCAGCAAAGGATGGTTCGCGAAGTTTCAGAAACGCTTCGCCCTGAAAAGCATTTCCCTGCATGGCGAAGCTGCTTCCGCTGACACTGCCGCTGCTGAAACTTACGCGAACGAGACGTTCAAGAACATTATCACTGAAGGTGTATACAAGCCAGAACAAGTGTTTAATATGGATGAGACCAGCTTGTTTTGGAAGAGAGTGCCGTCGCGAACTTTCCTGTTTAAAGAAGAAGCCAAAGCCTCTGGCTTTAAAGCGTTTAAGGATCGCGTAACCCTCGTGATGTTTACTTGTTTACTTGTTTTGGGTTTAAATCCAACCCTCCACTGAAGTCGAGTGAACTACTTCTCGGGCGGGTCCATATTAATCATCTAACGAAACATTTTCATTATAACTTATACAATTCTTTGATTGTAGTATCTTCCAAATCATATGATCTTGTGAAAAGTAATGTCTTTAGTTTCTTCTTAAATTCAATTGCTCCTTTTAGGTCCTTCATTTCAGTTGGCAGTTTATTATAGTGTCTAGGCACACAGTAGCTAAAAGCCCTTTCACCAAATTTACTATTTGTTCTTGGTTCAGATAGCCTATGTTTGTCACTCATGTGTCTTGTGTTAACATTTATTCCTAGTTCTAGTTTATTCAGGCATTCTTTTAGATATTTTGGTTCATTTTGGTTCAGTATCTTAAACGTTAGTAAGAGTAGCTTGTATTCAATTCTCGCTTTTACCGGTAGCCAGTGTAACTTAATTAGTGCAGGGGTAATTCTTTCCCTATTGTGTAGTCCTTTTATTAATCTGGCGGCTCTGTTTTGTACTCTCTGAATTTTCTTCAGCTGATAATTTGGTAAGCCATTGAACAATGAGTTGCAGTAATCAATTCTTGAAAATATGTGGTGATAAATGAGTATGGCAATAGATTTTTCATCTAAGTATTTACTAATAAATGCTATGTTTCTAATATGATAGTTACAATTTCTTACCATGTTATATATATGTTCGTTCATTGTCAGTCTATTATCCATGATTACTCCAAGATTTCTGACAGATTTCTTTAGGTCAATGATCGATTGACCTATTTCAAGTCTTTGGAAGGATTCGACTCTTTTTATATCTTTTTCATTTCCAAAAATAATACATTCACTTTTGTCTTCATTGAGCTTGAGCTTTTTTGTTAACATCCAAGCTTTAATGTCATTCATTATTTCATGTATCTTTCTTTTAGCTTCATCAACTGATTCTATTGGGAAATAGAATTGTGTATCATCAGCGTATATTTTAAACTTAACTCTGTGAGTTTCAAGTATATTTGCCAGTTCAATCGTGTAAATTTCAAACAGGAGAGGACCTAGTACACTGCCTTGAGGCACCCCTTTGGCTAGTTTTCTTGTCTCAGATTCAACATTTGATATTACTACTTTAACTTTGCACTTTTCAAGATAACCAGTCGTGTGCTCGTTCTACGATGCCCACAGCTTTAAGGTCTTCCATCAGATATGTATGTTCTACAGTATCAAATGCTGCACTTAGATCAAGCATTACAAGAATGCAACACTTGCCATTTGTTATAATTTCTGTTATGTCATTTTTTATCGCTAATATTGTTGTTTCTGTGGAGTAATTTTCTCTGTATGCAGATTGATCATCAGGTATGACATTAGATTTTTTCAGATATTTCCAGGTTTGTTCGTGTACAGCAGTTTCAATAATTTTCGAAAAATATGACAGATTTGATATTGGCCTATATGAACTTAAATTGTCTGCATCACCTTTTCCTTTACACACAGGCTTGATACACGCAACTTTTTCACAGTCAGGGAAAACTGCCTGTGTTAGACTCATATTTACCATGTTTCGATAGGTCTCTTGTAGTCTAGTGAAATTTTCTGCATCTTTTACATCATTAATTGGAAATGGATCATTTCCGCAGTAGGTTTTTTTTACTTTCTTTATTATTCTCATATAATCACTCTGACTTAACTCTTTGAATACCCTTAGCTTATTTACACCTGTTGCTGATGTATTCCTTTGCTCTGTTGTGCTGATGTTGTGAAAACTGGAGCAGATTTGGTTTATTTTTTCCTCAAAATAGTTAATAAAACCATTTGCTAGGCATTTAGGATCATTAGTTATATCGTGCAACACTATTTCTGTCTTTAGACCTAATAGTTTCTTTAGGTTCTTATGTATTTTCCTTGGGTCATTTTCATTGCACACTTTTTTATAATAGGCCTTTTTTTTAACTAAGATAAGGTAATTGTAGCGATTTCTAGCTGCTTTGTAATGTTGCCAGTTTTCATTATTTTTATTTCTTTTCCATTTATCCTCCATTTTTCTTTTTCTTTTTTTCTCCGTGTAATTCATTATCAAACCAGTTCGATTTTTCTTTAATTGTGATTATTTTTGTTATTTCCGGGCATCTATTATTATAATTAGTTGCAAGTATAGTTTTACTTCTATCAGTAATGCAGTTTATACAGGATTGTCCCTCTACAAGGGTGTGATTCTCTTCACAGTTACAGACTGGTGTTATCTCTTTTATATCCTCTAGGCTTTGTTCAATGAACTCTTTTGGATCAAAGTTAGTCTTAATTCTGTATGTGATTTCCTTCTGTATTGCATTATTTTTTCTAACGTCTATTTCAAAAGACATCAACTTATGCATTGGGGATATAGAGCAGTCAGGTTCAATCTCCATATTTAGTATGATGTTGTTGTTTTTGTTTACTATAACTAGATCTAGTATATGATTAGACTGAGCTGTTGGTTCAGACACTATGTTTTCAAGGTCGTGGTTGTCAATCAATTCTCTAAATTCATTGACATATGGGTCTACTCTGTTATCAAGATGTAGGTTGAAATCACCACATATAACTATATTTCGATTGTCATTCAATGTATCTAGTAAGTTATTAAATTCATCTAGAAACATTCTTTTGCTTTTGCACGGTGATCTATAGAGTATAACTATTTGTAGATTTACATTTCGAGATAAAATTTTAATATTCATATATTCAAATGAATTAACTATGAGATGATTTCTTACTGTAACTTTGTATGATTTCTTTATTAAGATTCCAATGCCACCACCTCTTTTGTTTTCTCTTGGTTCATGATAAAAGTTATAAGATTTAGGTGTCATTTCATTTATTTTCGATCTGTCACTCACATTACCACTCAACCAAGTTTCAGTTAATAAGCAAATATCCACATCTTGATCACTTACGACTTCCTTAATGATATGAGTTTTGTTGCCAATGGATTGTATATTTATTAGATTACATAATATTTTCTTAATCGAAGCCATGGTCAGTATTGTTTCTGGCTCTTATTATTTCTTGCTTATAAACTTCACAGTTTACTTTGTCATAGGATTTATGTTCTGTGTCATTATAGTTCTTCCTCACACAATTTATGCATTTAACTTCAACAACATTGCAATGACCTGCTTTATGTTCTCTCGCGCACTTGGGGCACGACTGTTTATTCTTGCAATTTACTGTGTGGCAATGCTGCTGGATTTTTGCTAAAGCCGGGGCTTATTTACAAGTCGAAAAATCCTCGCGCTTTGAAAAATAAAAATAAGAATCTCCTTCCCGTGTACTGGATGCATAATCCAAAAGCATGGATTACGAAGATGCTGACCTCCAACTGGTTCTACCAGTGTTTTATCCCGCAAGTCAGTAAATATCTCTTAGAGAAGGGCTTGCCATTTAAGATCCTTCTCCTTATGGATAACGCTGGTAGACACGCAACTGACCTGTCGCATGAGGGCATTCAGATTGAGTTCCTGCCCCCCAACACCACGTCATTAATTCAACCGATGGACCAGGGGGTTATCAGGGCGTTCAAGGCCCTCTACACGAAGAATACCTTGGCAGACCTCGTTGCGTGTGTGGATACTGCCCAAGAAGATGAAGATGAAAATTTCAATTTGAAGGCGTACTGGCGGAAGTACACCATAGCCATGTGCCTGCAGAACATTCAGAAGGCACTGCAAGAAATGAAACCTGCAACCGTTAATGCGAGCTGGAAGAAGTTGTGGCCCCAGATTGTTTACGACGACGAGGGATTTACACCGTCTGAAATTCAACACACTGCAATACGCAAATCTGTGCAGTTGGCTGTGATAATTGGAGGCGACGGGTTTGGCGACATGACGACTGAAGACGTCGACGAGTTGTTGGACTGCCATTCCCAGCCGCTAATTGACGCAGACCTAGAAGACCTGACGAAATCGGCCAGTGAAGAAGACCGTGAAACGCAGGAAGAGACCCAAGAAAATGTCGAAGAAACGGGTTTAACATTAGAACGGCTTGCCAAGTTCTGCAACCATGCGTAGGAGTTGAAAGAAATGTCGCAAGAGTGGGACGAGGATATGGTTCGGTCTATGCAATTCTGCAACAAGATCGATGACGACATGACTCCCCACAGGATGCTCTTCGAGCGAAAAAAGAAACAGCGGCAGCAACTTCCGATCACAATGTTCTTCCAGCCTCGCAAAAAAGAGCCAGTTCCTCCTGCTACTACGCCTTCGGAAGAAATTGAAGAAGTGTCCCAGGAAGAAGTTGAAGAGGTGTCCCAGGAAAAGACACCTCCGTCTGAAGAGACGTAAAATACTATCATTGGCTGCACAGTAGAAGACATCATCATTTCTACTGTGCAGCAAATTCACCGCCCTCATCATTCAAGTTTTTCTTCAACTTCTTTCGTGGTGAGTACAGTAACAATCTTTATTTTTTACTTTAATATTCTAACATTTTAATATTTGTGCCTGTTTTAGCTTAGTATGCATTAAGTTAAAAGGAAAGTTTTAAAAGTCTGAATATACATGTTAGGTTAATCATATATTTTTGTTTAAAATTTACATTTACGTACGTAAAACAACTCACTCACTCTCTCTCTCTCTCTCTCTCTCTCTCTCTCTCTCTCTCTCTCTCTCTCTCTCTCTCTCTCTCTCTCTCGTAAATTGTTGCCTGCTTTGCTACGTATGTACTGTATGATTTTATATAGATATGGTAAATAATATTTGTAATAACATATTTTTTAATAGCTTTTACTGTAATATCATTATTTATCACTTTCATCATGCGCGTTAAATGCCTTCGTTTGTTTACTGAGCGTGGTTGTTTACTGAGCGTACAAACGGTGGCGTCATAAAGAAAAACATTTCATTTGGAAGTCCTAAGAAAAATTAAGTAAAACATTGATAATAACAAAATCAACATACTGTACTGAATAATCAATATAATCGATGCAAAAACTAACCTATACACAGATGTGTAAATGCGTTTGTTTCTTCATTATGATCAGAGATAAACGTAAACAAAACATTGGTTGCCATTTTTTATCGTGCTTCTTGGAGTGTTTAGGAAACGCATGATATAAAATCGCCTTTAATATTTGTGCCTGTTTTAGTTTAGGGTACTGTAGTACATGCATTAAGTGTTCTGTACATAAAAGGGTAGTTTGTTAACAGTACTACATACAAGGGAAGGTTTTGAAAGTCTGAATATACATGTTAAATAAATATGTAAATATGGTGTCACTACTTCGCGGATTTTCACCTATCGCGGTCGGGTCTGGAACCTATCTACCGCGATAAACGAGGGCTCACTGTATATCCTTTCCGCCACAAGTCAATACCCCAGTGTCTACAATCTCCCATGCGAAAGGATCCACAAGGAGCTGTCCCTTTGGTTCGATGTCCACATCATGTTGGAGGAGTTCGGACAAGGGCTAAAACCACAGGTCTTCACGTGCGACCTAAAGGATGCATACTTCCAGGCCCAAACCATCCATCTTCTAGGAAGTATTGGAGATTGTCTAGACAAAAGAGAAACACCTCTTCAGGACACTGTGCTTCGGTCTTTCCACAGCACCCATCCTGGGCTCTCAGAATCGGCTTCTGTTTCCTCCGTAACTGGATGACTGACCGACCTTGTAGACTCGCTTCATTCCAGACTAAAGGAATGTGCTTGCTAATAATCTGTGCACAGCATCTCGGATAAGGGGTACCAAACGGTCTTTGGATCACTTTGTAGCCGAGAAAGTCCTGACTTTACGGGGTTCTCCAACTATAGATCTGTTCGTCCCTGAACCCCAGGCTTCCGCTGCTCCCCAGTCCTAGACCCCAAGGCTCTCTGGCAAGAAGCATGCCAACAACGGTGGATATAAAAACGATGTTTACGTCTTGTTCCTGTTTTTGCCTGAAGAGAAGGGTACTCAACAAGGCTAGAACATTGGTCAGCCTCTCAAGGGCTTGCATAGCTCCGCTATGGCATTACACAGAACGGTTTCCAAACCTTCTGCAGCTCCTGATAGAGCCTCCAAGAGAACCCTCTCCACGTCACAGACAAAAACACTTCGACGTCACCACAACCTATATCTTTGCTATGATTGTACCTCTGGGGACTACCCAGTACCTCCTCTCTCGGAGAGGCTTTTTGCAATAAGTTGCGAAGAGGTTGTCTGGATATATGAGGAATTCCTCAGCATCAGTCTACCAGGCAAAGTATAATGTCTTCTGTGGTTGGTGTCATGGGAAAACATATCTCTCCATTCGATACCTTTATTCCAGTTATAGCGGAATCCTCGAGTATATGTAGGAGGAAAAGACCCCCTTTTCCTTTTCAGCAGGAAAAGACGATCACTCAACCTTGAGCCTCTCCTTCAAACTGAAAGGAAGGTACATCCCCTCATCGCTAGATCTTTCCTAACTCATGTGGACTTAAAAACTTGCCTTTTCCCCAGTCGGAATTGAGACCTCCCTCTCGGAACATTGAGTTCTCGGGTCTCTAAGGAGACCTCCCTACGTTCCTCCTCTAAAGGCAACAAATATTCACCCGGTTTAGAACACAATGTTCCTACGCACTGTGACAGTGGCCAAACGAGTCTAGGAACTTCATGGTCTCTCTTTCGACATCGCCCATTCATGAGAAGGGTGAGAGGCAATGTTCAGTTTCGTCCCTGAGTTTGTAGCCAGACACAGTCTCCAGAGGGGACGGATCCTAGACATTAAGTCTCCACTCGGTAAATGACGATCCAGATCATCTGTTGCTGTACCCGGGGTGAGGTTTGAGACTCCAGGCGACTTTCACAACCTTTCTCCTGCAATACGTGACCCACAGGAACTATATACGATCTCTATCAGTCCTGTGGTGGCTGCACAACAGCTGGTTGTATAGCTCAAGCTCCTTATTGGACAAGTAGCATAAGGTTGAGGGCACTGTTACCCGGTTTTAGTCTGCGTGAATGAAAAGGTTTGACTGGCTCTTATTTTTTCCTTCATCCTCCCCTTTCTTGGGGAAGGCAGCATCCTGGGTTCTCAGCATAAGCTAACCTCAAACCACTGTAGGTAAACCATGCTCCCTTGTGTACCTAGTATCAAGCTAATACTGTTGCATCCCCTTACCCTGGCGAGGTGGTATTGGGAGAGTCTTGGTTACAACAGTTTTTCCTACAAAAAGACTTTTAATAACTTTTACTTGGACAGTCACACTTCTAAATATCTCGACACAGCTTGCTTAGGCTGCGGACCTTGCATAGCAAGGTTTTAGCGAGGCACAGACACTCCTTATTTTGAGTACTAACATACTCGCTTAAGGAGCCCCCAGGTAAAGCCAAAAACCAGATTGGTAGGGACGTCCACCCTTCCTAATGGGTGAGTTCCCCCTAAATAAATAGCGTAGGTTTGTATTACAGTTACGGAACAAATGACAAAATGGTAGATAATTTGTATTTTTCCTAACTACACATTCTTGCCCACCAGTCCTATCCCCCTTGAAGTCCTACCTCCAAGCAAAGTTAGCTAAATCACTGGTGTGTGAGCGGGAGCGGTAGCAAGCTACCCGCCCCTATCCCTGCTAACTAGCGGTATGGGTAGTTAATCCTCGCTAAATTTTAATGGCTCGTCATTTCAGCTTCACCGAAAATAATGCCCCTAAGTAAATAGCTAAGGGTTGTATCGTTAGGAAAAATACAAATTATCTGTGAATTTTTCAACTTGCTGTTATTCTTCTTCTCGTTTAGATGGTTTCTTATGTTATTATCTTCTGTAATTTGTTAGTTTCAATTTTATCCTATCCAAAATCCTTGTTCCCATCTAAGGTTTCCAGTTTCTTTTAAAGTTTATGTAAGATGGTGGTAATCAGAAAGATAGTTATGGGGAAGATAATAACATGGAAAACAAAACGACTAGAAAACTAACATAAATAGGCCTAATGGTTTTCATGCAAAAATGGCTAGCTGGGAGACCACTGAAATTTTACTGTGCAAGTTTCCATTAATTTAGTACTACTCACACCCTTTAAATAATTAATTGGAAGCCATGTCTTTAGTGGGTTTAATGATACCACAAACTCATATATAGGTAAGACTTGGGCTATGACAAACTAGATTTTATAGGAACATGAAGCATGTATTTTTTCTGACTGTCTCATTGTTTACGTATTTTCTACATCATCCATAGGGCTTAAAGTGCATTGCACTTTTTGTTCTGTAACTGAAATACAAACCACGCTATTTACATGGGGTGATTACTTCGGCGCAGCCGATGACGAGCCATAAAGTTTTAACGAGGGTTTCCTACCCCACCGCTAGTTAGCGGGGGGGGGGGGGGGTTAGGGAGGGGTAGCTAGCTATCCCTCCCCCTCACACACATCGGAGAATACTCCACTTTACTTTTGGCTCGGATAGAGATCGGAGGTCTCCGCTCCTATCCTCACTTGACGGCCATTATTGTTTTGTCTTTTAACTTACCTTTTCTTATACTTAATATATTTAAACATTACTGATGTTTATATATATTTTTGTGTATAGAAAATAATAAGTTTCCTTTACTTTCGGTGTTGTGCGGTGTGTGTTGTGTATGTCTACTAGAGTTTCGCCGGCTTAGGCCACCACGATCTTTTCGTGATCACGGCCTTTAACTTCTAGGCCACCATGGTTGCCTTTCGTGGAGACCGGCCCTTCTCTTGAGGGCGTTCACCTCTTACTCCGTACTACGCCTACGATAGCTTCTCAGAACCGAGTTGCTATTTCATGTTATTTGTCTCAATTATTTTACGAATATAATTGTGTTTTAACTTTTCAGCTCAGGGCTCACGTCCCTTCGGGGGTCGGTGATCCTTGGAACATTCAAAGTCAGTTGCATAATTATCATGTTATAATTCTGTTTTGTTAACTTTCGTCCCCCCCCCTCACCTGGGCATGCCGGGTGGGGGAGGGGGGGGGCGCATACCTTCTTTCGTTCTTATGTTCTTTCCTCGGGGTTTCTCTTCGGAGTTTCACCCGGGGGAATTTCTGTTAAATAGTTATTCTGTTTTATTTTCCAGTTTACGATGCTGTTTCTTCATGCCTGTTGTGTGTGCCTTCGAAGCAGAGCTGTCCTGTTTATCCTGGGGAGTCGGCTTCGCCACCGTCTCTCAAGGCATTCATCAGGGGCGTTTCCTTCTCTTAGAAGTTACCCTGTGATTGCTGCCAGCTCTTCATTGCATCCTAGAACGATAAGGAGGTTCGCCTTCAGGGTAGTTAGTTAACTTCCCTTTACTTTTCCCTGGGCCTTGGCGGTTATGCTCTTGGGGCTGAGCGACCGCCCTTGTGACTTGCTCAAGGGGCTGAGCGGTTGCAAGGCTAGACCATGGTTTTAGCGACTATGCTCTCGGGGCTGAGCGGTCGATTCTGTAGCTACGCTCAAGGGGCTGAGCAGCTGCAGGATCAGTCCGGCCCTCTCTCGTTCGCGAGGGAGGCCGCACTAAGGGCTCCTCCTCGGAGGATCGCTCCTTTTGTCTCTTCTACGAAGTGTCCCCTCCCGTTCTGAGATGACACTCACAGAGACTCCTCTTCGGAGGATGGTTCCTGTTTACGTCTGCTGATCTCACGGCCTTTCGGGGCTCCTTCACCAGTCTCTTCTACGAAGTGCTCACCTCTCTCGTTCGCGAGAGAGACCACTCATAGAGACTCCTCTTCGGAGGATTGTTCCTGTCAACAGCTTGCTGTTCAGTCACTAGCACTTCGGTGTTAGTGTCAGGGAGACTTCGGTTTCTCTTTTTCCCTGACCCTTCGGGATCTCGGATCTTAGTTACGCAGTTCCCTCGGGCTCTCGTAACTTTAGTAACTTCTACACTTCAGTGTTTAGTGATGGAGAAACTTCGGTTTCTCGTTGCATTGACCCTTCGGGGTCTTGCAACTATCCCCTTGGGGCCTCGCTACTCAGGCTACGTTAGACCCTTGGTCTCTTGTCCCTCAGTGTTCCTGTTGCTGCTGTATCCGTTCCTGACTGCAGACGCGCCTTGGGCGACCACGCTCCTGTTATCTAACGGGCTCCTCCTTTCGGGGCAAGAGAGACTTTCTCACCTGAGTAAGTCCCTTAAGTACCAGGTATCACCTGTGCGCCAACGTTCCCTTACGCGCTAGCGCTCGACTGCTGTTCCTGCTGTTCCTGAGACTGCCTTAGAAACACCCTGTTCCAGTATTCAGTTAGGCTGCTACCAACGTTCCCTGCGCATTTGCGCACATCGTTGGGGTTCCTGAGATAGCGCACTGGCGCTCACCAGCAGTTCAGCCTTCGGTGTCTTTAAGTCTCTTCTACGAAGGCCACCTCTCCCGTTTGCGGGAAAGGTACCTCACAGAGACCACTCTTCGGAGTATTTAGCAGTCCCTCAGTTGATTGTCGGCACTGAAGTAGACCTCCTGGTCCTCTTCAGGGGATGCTCTCCCTTTTAGGGACACATCCCAGTTCCTGATCTAAGAGTTAGCGATCCTTCAACCATTTCCGACGATCTTCTGTTATGTAGGAGCCTACGATCTTCACTCACGCATAAGCGCCGAAGACCGCCCGCGTGCGGGATTATTTCCTGCCTGCGATCTCGCGATCGTCGACGATTTAGCCGACGATCTTCTGTTCGCGCTAACGCGTAAGTGTTGATGATTGCCCGCGCGCGATCGTCGACGATCGTTAGCTGTCGATCTTCTGTTCGCGCTAACGCGTAAGTGTTGATGATCGCCTGCGCGCAGGATGGTTTCCCACGCGCGATCTCGCGATCTTCGAGGGTCGTTAGCCGACTATCTTTTGTTCGCGATTGTCAACCCGGCAACGGTCAATAGCCGGCGATCTTCGGATCCAGCGCTAGGCGCGCAAGCGATGACGATCTTCTTGGTGTGCGTATGCGCCGAGGATCGGTCTGTGTGCGGGATGGTTTCCCGCGCACGGCAACGAGGCCATCCGCGCGTGGTTCTCCGCACGCGATCGTCGACGGGCATTCGCCGCCGATCTTCAGATTCGGCGACAGGCGCGCAAGCACCGACGATCTTCACAGTACGCGTGAGCGCCGAATATCATTCCGTTTGCGGGATGGTTTCCCGCGCACGACCATTGAGGCTCTCGCAATCATTGCACGGATCGTCCGCTCGCGGTTTCCCGCTCGCGATCGTCATAGATCGTCAGCGCGCGGGCACCGAGGTTCCCGCTTGTGATCGCCAACTATCTTCTCTCGCGCACGAGCTCCGACAATCTTCGCTTACGTGAGCGTCCGGGCTCGCGTGAATCGCCGACGATCATCTTACATAGTTGGAGATCATTCGCACGCGGGCACTATGGGTCCCCACTTACTGTCTCCTACGGTTTTCCTCTCGCGCTAGCGCCGACGATCTTCGTACTCGCGTAAGCACCGAAGGTCGTCAGCGTTTTTCTTCAGCGTTATTCTTCCGCACGTGGGATGGTTCCCCACATGCAATCGCCGACGGCGCTAGCACCGGCGATCTTTTTTCGCCGAGATCGTTCGCGCGTGGGATGGTTTCCCTCGCCCACGATCTTTCTCGCGCAAGAGCCAGCGATCTTCATACACGCGGAGACGCAGGGATCGTTCATGCGGTCGCCGATACACTCATGCGGGTACGCGGGCATGCGGGCGCGGTTATTCTGCTACGCATGCTTTATGCACGCGCTACCCAGATCTGTGCTTTTCGGCGATCGTCAGCGTGATCGGCGCACTGTTCTCCGACACGACCGCGCCCTGTTTACATCAGGGCTTATGGCGGTCAGGCCACCTCCGCGTTTCCCTCCCCCGCAGCGCAGAGCAGGGCCCTCTCCGGAGGGGGGGGGGAGGTTTCCAGACAGATCAAAGGTCTCATCTCCCTTCACTGCAGATTCTCTACGGGCAAACCCTCATGTGTCATATCCCCCAGAGGATCGAACGATCCTCTTCCCTCCAGAGGGACTCCCTGTCAGCACGAGGATTGGTCGGCATCCCTGGTGGGATGCTGTCGTCAGAGCGCTCAAGCAGGCGATGAGCCTGTGCCTTCTGACTGGGGTCACTAATCAGTAGCAGTTTCCTCTCCCCCTGAAGGGGGTGAGAGGAATCCCTGGCATGGTATCTTCCCCAAGGACTATCCTGTCCCTTTGCGAGTCCTTACGCAGGTGATGAGCCCTCCTCAGACTCCATCTCCCCTCCCCTGCGGATGAGCTTTGCCCATCCCCAGGAGGGTCGTAAGACCCGGTCCTCTCCCCCTTCACTCCATAGGGAGAATCCCCGCCTCTTCCTGAGGGTCCTATCGTGCGGAGTGGGCGAAGCCTTACATCCTTCATCGCTGAGGTCCTGTTTCCCTCCTAGGAGGGATCCTGAGGCCCTGTCTTCCGCAAGGATCTGACAGAATCCAGTTGGACCCTTGGGGCATGTCTACGAGTCTCCCCAGGAAGAGCCTCCAGGGATGGGAGACCTTGCTGCCAGTCCATCAGGAGGAGGAGCTCCAGGGGTCAGAACTTGCATTCTGGCAGGTTCTGGCCCTCAGGAGAAACCTCAAGGGGATCCCAGATTCAGAGATTCCTCTTCGGTAAGGGAAGGATTCAGTCCTGGACCGAGTTCTACTCACCCAAGGACTCACTTACGCCAGTGCAGCTTGCCCTGGTCTCAGGGAATGGAGAGCGCCAGAGACTAGGCTGAGGGCCAGCTCTCCGAGCTTGTCTCCTTCAACAGTCCCGGTTGGTTTCGAGCCCCTCCCTCCTCCCTGGGTAGGGATCGGTGAGGGGACGGGCCCTCCAGGCGGAAGTCCAGTTCATGTCGGAGAGGCGCCCCCTCCAAGAGGTGGCCAATGGGTTTCGAGGCCTCCGTAGTCGTCTCCTTCCCTTCTCGACTCTGTACAGGGTTGTCAAACAGTCTCCGTTCAGCATAGTGACAGCAGATGCGGTCAGCTTTGCGGTGAGACCACAAGTCTTCATGGGCACACTGGTCCGGTAGGACTCGTACTTCCGGTCCAGGTTCACCCATCTTCAAGGAAGTACTTTGGAGTCTGCCTGTAAGGCGGGTATACCAGTTCAAGGGCTGTGCTTCGGCCTCTCCACGGCACCGCAACAGTTCTCCGATACTTCCTCTTGGATCTCTTCACGGGCTCTCAGCATCGGCATCCGGCCACTCCATTTCCTGGGTGGCTGGCCGATCCTGGCAGACTCGAAGGCTTCCCTTCTTCGTCATCGGGACAAGCTCCTCGGACTTTACCAAGTTCTAAAGATCATGGTGGTCCTCGAGGAGTCCTCCCCGCAGCCCTCTCAGACTCTGGTATACCAAGCCTGGTCTTACGCTCCTATCTCCCGTAGCCTTCCCTTCAGACGTCAGGGTACCAAGGCAGAGGAAGGTCGCGAGACCTTTCCTCACACGAGAAGACCCTCCAACCCAAGGTTGTTACGTCTCTCCTCCCTGGCCCGTCTGGTTTCCACAGTCGCCCCAGGTTGAGTTCTCTCCAGTGGCGACTCGGGGCGCTGGGGAGTCGGGGAACGTCTCCCCAGACGGCGAGATCCCTAGGGGACAATGGGTACAGACGAACCCATAGGGATGGGAAGCTGACGAGGGCCTACAAGAGGGAGTGGTCCTTCTCGTCCTTCCCCCTAACTTGATGCTGTTTTCGGACACGTCAAAGAAAAGTAGGCGGGCCCACGTTCTGATCCATGGGTCCTCAGGCCGGGGGTCAGAACCTGGAAGAACCTTTTCTAGTCCTACTAGAGACGG
>NC_090732.1:119367231-119374731 GCF_036898095.1 Palaemon carinicauda
GAATAATCCCAGTGCAATACTTAACTCCTTGAGCAGAGAAGAATTGTTTGGTAATCTCAGTGTTGTCAGGTGTATGAGGACAGAGGAGAATGTGAAAAGAATAGCCCAGACTATTCGGTGTATGTGTGGGCAATGAAAAAAGGAGCCATAACCAATGTAGTACTCTTTGGCCAGTCAAAGGACCCAATAACTCTAATGGTAATATCTCAACGGTCTAATGTTTTTAAGCTGGAAAGCTTCCCTTAAAGGAAAACTATCACTTAGGCAGATATGCGAAAAATGTTTAGCAAAAGGTATGAAGGTATATTTCGCATTTATGGATCTGGAGAAAGCTTATGATACAGCAGCAATGTGGAATGTAATGAGGTTACATGGAATTGGTGGAATGTTGTTGCAACCAGTGAAGAGTTTATATGGAGGCAATAAAGCCTGTGTTAAGATAGGGAATGAAGTGGGCGAGTGGTTTTCAGTAAGAATGAGGTTGAGACAGATGTGACATGCTGCAATAATTGTTCAATTTGTTTGTTGATAGAGCTACAAGAGATGAATGCTTGAGTGCTTGGTCGAAGATTGAAACTGAAAGATGAGTGATCATGAGTGGGAGGTGAATCAGTTGCTGTTTGTGGATGATAATATATCAGTTGGGGTGTGAAGGAGGGAATGGTAAGGAATATAGGGTTAGGAATGAATGTAAAGAGATTTTTGAAGGAGAAAGGGATTGTACCAACTTTGAAGTATGGATTGGAGTTGAGGGGGATAAAAGTGAAGGAGAGACAGAAATTGAACGTTTTCGAGATGAAGTATCTGAGGAGTATAGTCAGTGTATACCGTTTGGATTGGGTTAGAAACTAAGTAGTAACAGTGGGAATGGGTGTGAGGAATAAATAAGCAGCTAGATTGGATATGAATGTGTCGCGGTGGTTATGCCATGTAGAGAGGATGGAAAATGATCGTCTGTTGAAAAAGATAATACTGTAAATGCAAGAGTTGATGGGAGAAGATCAAGAGAAAATGTCAAGGTTTGGGTGGATGGATGGAGTGAGAGAGAAACAATTTATTGTGCAAAATACAAAATACAGCACAACAGGCAACTCAGTCGCGATATGCGTGTAGGGGCGAGCCTTTTTGAATGGATGGCATTGGCTGTGACATTTTACATACCTTTTCCACCCTATTGATTACTAGATAAACGTCATTCATCAGGGCTGATATGGTACTCGGGTAGTATTACAAAATTCAAATACTACAGTCAATTATATAGAGAAAATACATGACGAGGGGGAATTGCCCATTGAATGATTGCAAATTTTGTCATAAGTACTGTATAATATGGAATTCTAATATATGCTGTTCAATAAGTAATTATTTGAATGTATACTATACAAAATATGCATTTTATCAGGTTTCTGTCTAGGTACATAGTTGCTACAGAGTAACGTGTTATTATTGTAGTGTATATAATGAAGAATTTCTTACTGACTTACACAATTAAGTTTATGCACAATATTCTAATATAATTTTGTTACTGAATGAATGACATTACATGACGGGGACATATGAGATTTTATATAAACGTTATAAATAGATTAGAAACAACAATTCTAATGCTAACTGGTGACTGCAGGATAGGATGTATTACATTTTGGTTACTGTACAATATGTAAATAATTATTTAGCTGAAAGAATTAAGTTTCAATGAGGTCAACACATAAAATTTTTGTGAAGGCGTTATTAAAATGAAAACTACATACAACAGGTTTTATAATGCTATCAGGTAGCTGCAAAATGAGATGTACTGCAATTTAACTATGTACATACAGTATATACAAGTCTACTGACTATCTGGAGCAAGCAAATTTTGGATGAGTAGCAACAACCTTTTTCAGCACACCAGGTTGCAGAAAATGCTTGAGCAGGTCAACCTCACTCAGTCCCCGTGGCCTGTAATGAGTAATTTCTTCACATTCCACGAGATAATGACTGAGAGTGTGCTTCCTTAGTCTGCCACATAGTCTGCAGCATGTTTCTGATGGACTAGCAGCTGGCAACACCTCCCAAAGGTATCGGTTCTGCATCCTTAGTCTGCTATATGTTGTTTGTTCTCTTCTGCTCTCTAGTCCAAGGAGTTTATAATCAGGTGGTTTTCCTTCAGTAATTTCAAGATATTTTCTTATTGATGTGTGCGTTTCTTTGAGCATCTCTATTCTCTCATTGTAACTATTCATTATTTCCATTCCAACAGAGTCCTTCAACATATTCAGGGATGGTGTCAGTTTGTAGTCTACTCTCTCCTTCCTTGCGCCTTCTTTAGCGAGTTCATCAGCTCTCTCATTGCCTCTAATTCCAATATGTGAAGGTACCCATATGAATGCAACCATTCTGCCCACTTGTTTGATGTGTGATAGCAGGTCTATAACTCTTCTCACTATGGTGTTTGATTCAGCTTTTCTTGGTGTTAGAGATTGCAGGGCACTCAGGCTGTCTGTTCCTATTATGGTATTGTCCTTAGTCCTTTTTATAATTCTTAGTGCAGCCGTAATACCCAACAGTTCTGACTGTAGTACGGAGCATCCATCTGACGATCGTAGGGACAGAAAGTGTACCTCTGCTCTATTCTGATACTCAGTTATCCCGCCTCCAGCTCTCCCATCTTCCAGATGTGACCCATCTGTGTAACAATGAACTCGTTCCCCTTGAATACTGTCCAGCCTCTGAAAATAGTCATTCTTCAGCAATGCAGGATTCATCTCTTCCTTTTTCCCTTTTAAAGTTGAAAGCAGTATCTCAAGTCTCTGGTATACTTCATGGCGGAATGCTTTTTACATCCATCTTGGTTACGTCTAGATATTCTTTCATGCTAGAGGCCTCTCGTCTAGATATTCTTTCATGCTAGAGGCCTCTATTAGTTGTCTTGCTGCAGTAACCCAACCATTCTTTAGTCTTTTAGGGTAGCTGTGTATTAGAGTATCTCTTGTTAATCCATTGTCATCTGTCATGATAGACCTATACAACTGGATGATCGCTGTTATTGCTAATCTATGATGTATTGGCTTCAGACATGCCTCATTCCTCAATATTTCTTGCCTGACATATTTAGGTGCCCCTAGTATATTCTTGCTGCCTTGTTCTGGATGATTTCTAGGATACCAATATAGCTCTTCCTCATCTTATCATAGATGTATAGAGTTGCTTTACCATTGGTACACTTGCACCCACAGAGCCACATGCTACTTTCCAAAGAAGGCGCAACCTCATTGCTGAAGCCTGAACTATTCTCTTAACTTCATACAATTTATGACGCCTGTTACTGAGTATGACACCCATGTAATTGTACTGAGCTACCTTCTCTATTCTTTGACCTTGTATGTGCAGTATCAAGAGGTTGTGTGTGCCTGTTTTTTCAGGTGATATGACTAATCCTAAGCTGTTACATAATGATGTGCAAGCCCTAATTGCCCTTTTTGTTCTCTTATCTGTGCTAGCTTGTACCACTATGTCATCTGCATATATGGTTATTATGATTCCTGTTATATTAATTTTCCCTAGTACATTCATTAGAATATTAAAGAGAGTAGGTGATAGAACACCTCCCTGAGGGGTAGCCAATTCCGTTTTTTCCCATCTTGATTGTACGCCTTCAAAGTAGACACGGCTGACTATCTGTTAGGTAGTCCATTATGAGCTGTAGGAGTCTTCCTTCTATCACTTCTGCTAGCTCAGTCAAAATAATTATATGGCTAACCCTATCAAAGGCCCACTTTAAATCTACAAACACTGTGTATTTTAACCCTAAGGCTGCACTTACTCTATGAATACATTGGTGTGCTCCTCCCAGGTATGTAGCCATATAAATTTTTTGACAGGTTTTTCTAATAAAGAAATTGAACCTGTTTAGTAACATTCTTTCAAAACCTTGCACAGACATGATGTTAATGAAATGGGTCGAAATTCACCTGGCTTTCCTGGTTTTGGTACTGGTATTATGAGGGACTTCTTCAATGCTTTGGGTATGGGCTGCCCTGACCATATCATGTTGTAAAGCTTCAGAACTGGATTTCCACTCACTGTTGTGAGGAACCTGATAGCATTATATGTAATCCCATCTAATCCGGGTGCAGTAGACTTCCCACTCCTTCAAGTTTCCTGCAGCTCTTGTTCTGTGAAGGGTTTGTCATCACACTTCCCTATCTTCTTGGGTGCTTCTCTTAACTTCTTTATTTTCTTCCTTATCCTTTTCTCAACTGCCATTCTAACCTTGATGCCGACTTTGTCATAAGTTCATTTGCTCTTTCTCTCAGATTCGGATGGAGTGGTTCTGTTTTTCTTCCCTTGGGCTATCCTCACTCGCCTTGCGACCTCACAAGGAGGTGTTTTTTCATCAAGGCCTTGCATAAACTTAATCCAGTACTTCTCTCTTGAGTTCTTTTTAAAGTCTTGCACTTGTTTCTCTAGTCTTCTATATATTGTTAGGTTTTCTGGGCTAGGTATTTTCATCCACTTTTTCTTTGCCTTGCTATACTGCCTGTTTATTCTCTTCACTGCATCATCTGCATTATACCAGCTTGTTAGTGGCTTTTGTGGATCTCTTCTCTGCTGATGTGTGTGCTCTAGCACTTCCTCTTCTAGCCTTTTTATAAGATCCTCATTATACTGGTTTCTGCTTTTGGCTTCATAGCCATCATGCCAAACATTCATACTTTTTCTGATGCTGTCTTCCCATTTTCTTGGTACGTTGATTTTCTTTCGTGCTGTAATCTTAATTTTGAAGGTTTTGTTCAGTACAATCTCTGCATAGATGCCAAAGTGGTCTGATGTTAGGGTATCCAGTATCTCACAGCTGTGTTGCACAAATGTATCTCCAGCTCTACAGATGTAGTCAAGCTTGTTTCCTTTAATATGTGTTGGTTCTGCATCATTTAGAATTCTTATATTGTTTTCTCTGCTCATGAGGTACTTGTACATATGTATGCCATTTACATTCCTCCTCCCTGTTGTAAAGCCTAATTTTGGATGTACTGCTTTAAGATCACCCACTATCAACAAGGGATTATCTTGTGCTAGTAGGTTATTACTATCAATGTCCAGGGCCTGTGCTGGGGAATATGTATTGCACATGCGGCATAGCTGCTTTCCACCTTCGCCATGTATTCCTATGGTAAGGCAGTCTGGTTTGCACCGAACCTCGGGTTTGTGCATTTTTTTACAGCCAAGTTCTTTCTGTAGCATGTTATTAGCTCTCTACTCATTATTGTTCTGCCACAGTCATGTTGGCTTGAACACTATCTTTTGAGACAAAGTGACACCCTGGAATGGCTATACAATCTGTGGGCATGTGCTTTGTTTCCTGCAGACATATGATGTCCACCAGATTTTCAAGAGCAAATTGTTGCACTTCAATTAGTCTATTTTCCAGACTGTTTGTATTCCAACTGCAGATCTTGAGAAGGTTCATCTTGTTCATTCTCAGAGTTAGTGTCTTTTATCATCTCTCTAATTAATTCTCTCATCTCCATACTACTTCTGCGGGCAGCTACCGCCACTTTTGTTATCATTGCTGGTGTTTCAGAGCTATTTTCTTCATATAATTTTGTGAGTAATTCCTTGATCTTTTTAGCTGATATGTCCCTTGGCAATGGTATTTTCATGTGAATGTTGTCACAGTTGATAGAGGCGACATGTGTCTCGTAGCCTGAGTAGTCTAAGACATCCTTACTGCTTGAGTTACCATCTGCAATTGCTGGTTTGTTCCTGCATGTTGTAATATCTTGCCGTAGCTTGTTAATTTCCTGGTGTAGCTTTGCACTTTCCTCTCCTAGTTTTTCGTTTTATACTGTCCATTGCATAACCTTTTGTTTGCCTTCATCTGTCTGAGGATTCTTCATTGGTGCCTTTTCCTTTTCGGAAACCAGTTTATCCAGTATTTTGCTCTGCCCTACAAGGTGTTCACTTAAAATTTGTATAGTTGCTCTGAGACTCATTTTCTCTTCTGGCTGTCTCCATATAGTCATTGAGCCTATTATTTAATACCATCAGGGGACTAACCTCTGTTCTTGGTTTGGATGTTGTAGCTTCTGTAGTAGTCCATGTCCCAGGCAGGGGTGGGAAATTTTCCTTATACATTAGGCTTCCACTCCTGAGAAGGGTATGTCCTGCTGGAGGCCGTGAGATGCCTCCCTGCTCTTCTCTGCTAGTTGCTGCACTATGGGCTTCACGGGCTCGAGCTGCAGTACGGTGCTTAGTGCATTGGCTAGAATTTGCATTGTGACTGCTTCCACAGTTGAAACATAAAGGAGCAATCTCATTCCCAGCATTGATAAGAGCTCGGCATGTGGCCGACTCATGGTTTTGGGCACAAAATTTGCATCTAGTGGAATTCTTACACTTATCCCTACCATGATTCCACCTAGAGCACTTTCCACATAGAATAGGCCTTTGCACATATTCTCTGATCCTAAGGCGATGAGGATAAGTTGGAATTAACAGATGGTCATGGATGTCTCCCTTCCACCACCCAATTATTTCACCGTTTGTTCTGCTCCATTTATTCCATACAAGTCCACTGATAGCAGGGTATGCTTCTTGTACCTGTTCCAATATCATGTAGCTTGGATTAACAGCTAGTATTATAATTTTTTTCTGTCTTTCTTTACGCTCAGGTTGATATAGCACTACTCCCTCGTGTCCTGTAGTTGTTAGCATTTCTAAGGTTTCTTTTGCACTTACTAGCACTAATAGGCCCTTTTTCCCTGGGTAAGCTTTAATTGAGTGCCCCTTACTATATTCTTCAGATATCCACTTTCCTTTATCTTTTTCATTTCCAGTGTAACCTCGTGGGAAGTAGAGTTATCTACATTTGCTTTTGAAATGATACTTAAACTATTATTCGAGTCACTTCCATTCTCACTGTTTTCTTTAATACCGTTATTTATTACTATTCCGCCATTTCTAATCTCATTAATTTTCATAGCAATGTTTTCCTTCTCTCGGCTTCTCTTTTTTTTCCTGTGTCTTGGATGCATGGTCTTTAAAATTACCTTCATTCCCATTCCCCTGGTCATCCGTACTCTCATTCAAAATTCCGCGAGGCGGGTTCCATTGTTTGGACATATCTTCTGAGGGCTCTCTCATGGTAGTAGAGAACACGCATGTGATCCGTCGCGTTAGGTCGGCTGTAAATTTGGAGAGAGAGAGAGAGAGAGAAGGGTTGAAAGGTAGACCAGGAAGGTGGGGATTTGAAAAGGTAGGAAGGGTGGGGAGAAAAGGATATGGGGAGAAATGGCAAAGGACAAGATCTAGGAGGATTAATATATATTAATCCTCCTAGGACGAGATTAATACATCGAGGTAAAGTTTAACCATCGTATCAGAGGTCACTGGTTTGAGAAGGGAGGTTGGGATTAGGCACACCTTGGGATTAAGGGTCACTTCTCACTGTCCTCATCCATACGTTGTTATGGCTGCTTTCGACACGATCCCCCTGTGTAGCGACTACACTAAAGA
>NC_090732.1:119379731-119395990 GCF_036898095.1 Palaemon carinicauda
ATTCACTGCTGACGATTTACATCCATTTTGTCTGCTATTTAATTTCTGACGTCAATTCGTGGTTTTCCATTGATGTTAAAAGTCGTCTTGGTGATCCAACTTAGTCTTAGCCAGGTTGAGGAGTCACAATTAGTTACCAATCCTTTAAATTTATTTTTTAAATTTATACATTATGCCATCTGTTCCTTTCTTCAAAGAGCCGCGCTGTTTCTTACAATTAAAGAAGGGTCGTGGTGGCTGATGTGGTAACGTCCCTGACTGGTGAACCCTAAACTGGGGTTCGAACCCCAGTTTAGGGTTCACCAGTCAGGGACGTTACCACATCAGCCACTGAACCCTAAACTGGGGTTCGAACCCCAGTTTAGGGTTCACCAGTCAGGGACGTTACCACATCAGCCACCACGACCCTTCTTTAATTGTAAGAAACAGCGCGGCTCTTTGAAGAAAGGAACAGATGGCATAATGTATAAATTTAAAAAATAAATTTAAAGGATTGGTAACTAATTGTGACTCCTCAACCTGGCTAAGACTAAGTTGGATCCCCAAGACGACTTTTAACATCAATGGAAAACCACGAATTGACGTCAGAAATTAAATAGCAGACAAAATGGATGTAAATCGTCAGCAGTGAATCTACCATCAGCCAGTTCCTTACAGCAGAACCTTCTCAATTACAATACAATAACTGAAATTAACGGATACATGTAGTCAGTCATATTAAACCTTCGAAACAGACACATAAAAACTTTCAATGCTAAAAAGATAGAGAGAGAGAGAGAGAGAGAGAGAGAGAGAGAGAGAGAGAGAGAGAGAGAGAGAGAGAGAGAGAGAGAGAGAGAGAGAGAGAGAGCTTCTAAATATTCTGTAACTGCCTGACCCGTCCACTAAATTGAGATACCATTTTAGATCTACTTCTTTCTTTATAAGTAAATTGAAATATATTTTTGTTGTATTATCATTTTTACATTAAGAGCCGGAATTCTCTAGAAACTGTGCTGATCATTTTTTTTATTCATATCACTATATGAAAAAAAGTTAACCAGCAAATTTCTATCTACATTAACACGTGAAGAAAAGTTAACCAAATCAAAATATCATAACTAGATTATTCGTGAAACTGCAAGAGACTTTTCCATAGCTCTACCTATCATTATACCTCTCAGTTGCGAGAGAATAACATAATTTCCAAGATCTCAGTTGAGCAGCCTCAGTGGCAAAAAAAAAAAAAAAAAAAAATGGTAATTTTTTACGTAAATTAAAAATTGAATAATAAAAAACTGAATAATTACGGAATTATTTTTACGATACATACAATGAACTAGATTTAAAAAATACAAATATATAAAACTTAATGAACAACTCTGTTGCTGTATAAACTTCCTTGCAACATACAAAAAAGTTTAAGAGAAACCCAATGTGGCAAGCTATGAATATTTCTTACCATTTTCTTTTCCGTAAAAATTCCTGTTGCTAGTGACTTCAGGATAATATGCTCTCTCTCTCTCTCTCTCTCTCTCTCTCTCTCTCTCTCTCTCTCTCATACATATTCACACACACTAACTATATATTATATAATATAATATAATATAATATATAATATATAATATAATATAATATAATATAAATATATATATATATATATATATATATATATATATATATATATATATATATATATATATATATATATATATATAAATAACCACAGTAACCAACATGAAGACTAAAAAAAATTATCAAACTATCAGAAGAAACATAAAAAACTTGAGTCAGTATTTCTATGTTATTGACATCTTGAATCTGACGATGTCAATAAGACGAAAATACTCATTTAATCTCCATTTCTTGACTCGACACACATCCACATACACAAATACACTGGGAATATCCTACTCTCCTGTATATTTACTTCCTGTGAGATATCAAAGAAGAGAAGTTGGGGGAGAGTGGCTGCTCTCGCACTTTAGCTTTGGGGGGTCTGAATGTGCCTGGTTGTACAGCAGTACGATAGAGAGTAAAATGTGAGATATTGGAAGTATGTTTAGGAACAGAACGATGGATGTATCAACCTTGTGTGAGACAAAGATAAAAGGGAAGGGTTAAGTGATGTTTGGGACTGAAAGGGGAAGAGCAAGAGAGGGTGTGGCCTGATTGCTAAGTGAATGGATGACTGGTAAAATAGTGGAATGGCAGGTAGTATCAACTAGGTTAATGTGGGGTAAGGGTTAGGTTGGGTCGGGTTGGACTTACGTTAGTGCGTATGGGCCGGGTTATAAGAAAAGCGAAGTGAGGAATGAATTCTAGAATAAGTTACCCAAGCGTGTAGAAGGATTGAGAGAAAGGAATTATGAAGTTGTGATGGGTGACTGAAATGCCAGAGTCCGTGCTGGAGAAATAGAAGGTGTCATTGGGAAGTATGGTGTACCAGGTGAAAATGAGTGGTTAGATACTGCTAAATGTGTGTGTTGAACAAGAGCTAGATAAGAGTGGCAAATGGAAGATTGGTAGAAAGGACATTGATGGATTAGGTGTTGATAACAAGAAGGATACTTGGGAGATTGAAAGATGTGCAAGTGTTTAGGGGTATGGCTAAAAGTATGTCAGATAATTTTTTGGTTGCAGCAAAATTAGTTGTGGCAAAATAGTGGGTGAAATGGAATGGGGAGATATAAAAGGAAGGTAGTGAAGGTAGAAGAGTTGAACAAACCCGATGTAAAAAGTGAATATCAAGAAAGGTTGGAAGTGGCATATGACAGGATTAAGTGAAAGAAACTGGCGATCTAGAGGAGTAGTGGAAATTAGTAAAGGAAAATTTTGTTGGGTTTGCAAGTGATGTGTGGGTTAAGATATTATTGGAGGCAGCATGAAGAAGGGTAGTGCGTGGTGGAATGAAGGAGTGAAGACGAAAGTGGAAGAGAAAAAGAGGGCATTTGAAGAATGGCTGCAGAGTAACAGTATCGGGAAGTATGAAAGATACAGAGAGAAAAATGTGGAAGTAAAACGTAAGATAGCCGACGCAAAGAGGATGGCTGACTGGGGGTAGGTCAGGCAATGGATCATTTGTATAAAGAGAATAAAACGAAAATTTGTAAAGAAGTGAAGAAAGTAAGGAAAGATGGATTGAGAAATGAAGAAACAGTGAAAGATGAAAATAGAAGGTTGTTCAAAGGAGAGGAGACAAGGAAAAGGTGGACTGGATATTTTGAATGGTTGCTGAATGTTGAGGATGATAGGGAGGCGGATATAATTGTTGTTGCAGGTGTTGAGGTGCCAGTGATGGGAGATGAGAATGAGACAGATAATATTACGAGAGGGGCGGTGAAAAAAGCACTAAATGAAAAGAGAACCTGGTATGGATGGTGTGAGGGATGAGAAGTCAAAGAAAGGAGTGAATGTACTTGAATGGTTGGCGAGATTGTTTAATATATGTTTTATGTTGTCAATGGTGCCAGTGTACTGAGTGTGTGAGTGTATTGTTAGACTACATAAAGGTAAAGGAGATGTGCAAGAGCATTGTAATTCTAGGGGTATTAGTTTGTTGTGTTTGGTTGGAAAAGTGTATGGTAGAATGTTAATAGGATTAAGGATAAAACAGAGGATGTAATCTTAGAAATGCAGGGTGGTTTTAGAAAAGGTAGAGGATGTATGGATCAGATTTATAGTGTTAGGCAGTTATGCAAGAAATATTTAACAAAAAGTAAGAAGGTATATTTTGCATTTATGGATTGGGAGAAAGCTTATGATAAGAGTTGATAGGGAAGGGATGGGGAATAGGATGAAGTTATATGGAATAGGTGGAAGTTGTTGCAAGCAGTGAAAAGTTGATATATAGGCAATAAAGTGCATCTTAGGATAGGGAATGAAGTGAGTGAGAAGTTTCCAGTGAGAGTGGGACTGAAACAAAGATGTGTGATGTCGCAATGGTTGTTCAATTTATTTGATGGAGCTGTGAGAGAGGTGAAAGGTCGAGTACTTGGTCGAGGATTGCAACTGGCAGATGAGAGTGATCATGATTGGGAAGTGAATCAGCTGTTGTTTGCGGATGTTACTGTATTGGTTGCAGACTTGGAGGAGAAGCAGTATCAATTAGTGACAGAGTTTGGAATGATGTATAAGAGAAGGAAGTTAAAGAGTTAATCCAGGTAAGAGTAAGGTTGTGAGATGCACGTGAAGGGAGGGGGTGCTAGATTGAATGTCATGTTGAATTCAGAGTTACTTGAGAAGAAGATCAGCTTAAGTACTTGGGTTCTGTTCTGTCGGCAAATTGTGAAATGGAAGCAGATGTATGTCAGGGAGTAAATGATGGATGTAAAGTGTTGGGGGCAGTGAAGGGAGTGGTAAAAAATAAACTATTAGGGATGAATGCAAAGAGAGTTCAGTACGAGAAAGGGATTGTACCAACTGTGATGTATGGCTCGAAGTTGTGGGGAATGAAGGTGACAGAGACAGAAATTGAATGTATTCAAGCTGAAGTGTCTGAGGAGTATGACTGGTGCATTTTGATTGGATACGGTTAGGAACAAAGTAGTGAGGGTGAGAATGGGTGTGAAAAATTATTTAGCAGCTAGAGTAGATCTGAATCTGATGAGGTGGTTTGGCCATGTCAAGAGGATGAAAAATGGCCGTCAGCTGAAGAAGGTAATGAATGCAAAAGTTGATGGGAGAAGGGCAAGAGGAAGGCCAAGGTTTAAGTGGATGGATGGAGCAAAGAAAGTCCCAGGTGACAGGGGGATATATTTGACAAAAGGCAAAAGAGCGTCCTGGAAATGGGAATGAATGACGAGCGATTGTGATGAAGTTCTGATAGACCCTGATGCTACCTGGGGTTACCCTGGTGACCACTGAGGTAGTGGCAGTAGGGGAGTCAGCATATGAAGCTTCATTTGTGGGGGAAAACGGGAGAGGGTGGCTGCGGCACCCTAACAGTACCTACCAAACTCGGCCAAGTCCCTAGTCAGGCAAAAAGGATTGATGAGAAGAAATATCCCGCCAACTCTCCCCCCCCCCACCCTTTTTTTTTTTTTTTTTTTTTTTTTTATGAGGGGCTTGGGCGCTGATTTTATGTATATTTGGTCAGTCTCTAGGGCACTGCCACTGTTCCTTGCCTCTGCCATTTATGAGCGATTTTAAAACCTTTAAAAATATCCTATGAAGATGCTGGTATCCCCACAGAAAAAATATTCTAACAATGAGAGAACTAATAATCTTAACTTTCGAGTAATACCTAATTTAGTTTCCTCACAAGATTAAATTGTAAATATCTATTGTACTTTATATAAAAAAAATAACTGTACAAAACAGACAAAGTCAAATATAATAGACAGTGCGATTAAATATTCCGAATCTCGACAGGGGATCATGGAATGGGACCATAGACTTTAGGCGATCTAATGACCTTGGAAACTTTGCCAAGATGCATTCATAATTTATTTTGGTGAAGAATACATTTTTACAAAGTTCTGGCATTGGTGTGTCTTATGCACTCGATTACTTTTTTTTCCATTACAAACAGGATGGAAACTAACCAAAGGTGTAAAATAATTCAATAATAAAATAAGAAATGAATTTGAAAAACTAAAACATCCTACATCGATCTTCAATAGACCCAGATCTACAACAAAACTTGTACACAAGAGAGCTAGGGGCTTATAATCAGTTTCTTCTGAATGCCACGACGTTCTCTCAGATAATAACACAAGAAAAAAAGTCACGAACACACACGGAGGAACTCTCCTGTTTGATGTCTGACTGCAGAGAGCTCAGATTGCAGACCCCAATAACTACAATCATGCTACGTACCCTAGCCACACACCCCCCCCCCCCCACCCCCCACACCCCCGAGTTTTCTTCTCATCATGGAAAGCTATTGTACAACATAAAGGAATGAAAATTATAAAAGAAAAAAATTGGAGGAGAAAATAAATTTTGTGTTACTAGCGATGTTTCTGGTGTTTTGCATAATACCTCAAGGTTTTCAGAAAAATCTCAAAATATAAAGACTCGAGGAATTATTTTTAGTCGAAGAGCCTTTTGGTCAATTCTACAAGTATTCACAGATTTATGGAGTTATAAAGAGAATTCTAAATGCTTCAAGGGGAAGAGTCTAATGACTCAAAGTTTTAGAGAGAGAGAGAGAGAGAGAGAGAGAGAGAGAGAGAGAGAGAGAGAGAGAGAGAGAGAGAGAGAGAGAGAGATCACTTTCATTAAAAAGCTAAAATTACAAAATTTACTCATTTTCTTTGATAAGATTGTAGGAAATGTAATCTAACTATCATTTAAGTAGTAGCAGGCTCATCAAAAAGACAAGTGTTTGATAAACGTATATCAGAAAAAAAGGAATCAAGTCAACACAAACTCTCCATATACAAATACATAAATATGCAAACTGACAGACAGAGACATACACACACATACAAACACTACAGTACATATACAGGATCTATTGTACTCTTATTAGCTAAACCCATCTCAAAACAGCTATTGTTCTCAATGAAATATCCAATCTATTTGACTTCCTATTTTCTGAAACTCATTCTTCGATAATCCCAGCACAGTTGATTCCCTTCCTCGACTCTTCGACTACGCTTTGCATTTTTTTTTTTGTGTGCAAAGGAATTAGAACTGTCTCATTGGATTGGAATCTAATGCTCTCTCTTACTTTCCAAACTTTGATTTACTTGACTTCCAACCCAAGCTCAGATCTCTCTACTAGTTTTAGAAATAATAAATTTGGTACAGCTCTTGAGCTGTTCTTGATTGACTGCTTTCTTCACTCCCACGTCTTCCTTTAATCAATATCAGTAGCCTACTAGCTAAGCTACAACCCTAATTGGAAAAGCAAAATGCTATAAGCCCAAGGGCTCCAACAGGGAAAAATAACCCCGCGAGGAAAGGAAATTAGGAAATAAACAAACTATATGAGAAGTAATAAATAAAGAATATTAAACAGCTTAAAATAAATAACTAAAATAGATCTGTCCCCTATAAACTATGAAGAAAGACTACGATATCCCCCAGATACATCGCGCGCGCGCGCGCGGGTGAGGAGGTTTCCATTCTCAAGGACCAACTGGTATCATCAGTCTATTTACATCATTTCTAGCAGTTAGAATCCACTACCTTCCTCATCAGTTCCGGAATCATTTAATTTATTTTCAATAGGTGAACATGAATTGTTCGAGGGGCATCCTTTCCAGTCCCGATATTTACACAAGCAATTGTGTCATCGAAATGTATTTTCTATAAATTATGAAATTAAAATCCTACATAAAATCAGGCTATCAGAAGTCCAAATTCATGTCACTGTAAGTATGGGAAATATTACCAAGCAAATTATATCTTCTGTCTCTTCGTATGAAAATTGCTTGATACAAATTTCGAACTGAGAGACGATTATGGTCAACCAACAAGTAAGTATTAAGATGAATAGTAAAAATTGCAATTGTAAATACAGCATTTGTAAAATAGAAAAAAATATTCATGTAAATATAAGACGATGTATATGATATAAATTGTAAGATTGTAAATGTGTATTTCATGATTAAAAAAAAAAAAAAGTGTGATTCGTCTATATGCAATATATTTTACTTGTAAACATGGACCTATTTTTACCAGTTTACTGTATGTGTACTTATGTTCGCATCACCTACTGTCAAGTTAAGCGATCTACCTTTTACAGATAGGAGATGAAACTAAGATTCATATTGACTTAACAATCGTCGCCTCTTTCACCAAATAACAAAACCATAACTTTTGAACAGACCTAGGCTGGAAGAAAATTTCGACTCTTTCGTTAACCTAAAGAAAATTATTACGAATAAGCTGAAAGAACATTCCAAAGTTTGTTGAGAATTCTAAATCGTCAAAAGCAAAATCAACTTCACCCATTTCTACAGAATCTAGTCGGACATTAAAAATATGTATCTTGTGACAATCATTAGGAAATAAGTTTGGATTTAGGAAGCAGCAAGCATTGATAAGAGGTATCATCTCTGTTTTCGTTTCCCTTTTTCTAAGTATTTACAGTATGTCTCATTAAATTGTTATTTTCGTCGAGGTAAGACGAATTCATTCTCATTACCGTAAAAATTTCCCCCACTTCTCTGTTAGTAATACTTTTATTTATTTTGCTCGCAGTGTCTATATAACTAGCAAATTAGGTGTTGCTTTGATATTCAAGTATAATGAGTTTGGGCTAATAAAAAAAGGTTAGTTGCATAATTTTACGATTGAGGTTATAACAAGGCATCATTGTTTTATCAACCAAACCCGTCACTGACCAAGCTTTCTTTGGAATTCTAGTAGAAAGTGATGGACAGTGACGTCATAACTGAGCTACTTTTGGTATAAATAAGATATAGTGACTTGTATTGTGTGATACCAGCTAGTTTACTGTAATACTGTTAATATGATTACAGGGTAATTCCGGGCAAATTTACTTCCATCAAGTTTTGAATTCATAATGTAAGGACAGTTGGTATCATAATGTAAGGACAGTTGGTATGCTATAAAGTTTTTGGATTGTCTATAAGAGTATAACGTAAGCATGATTTTCCCTTATCAAAATTTCTTCCATACTTTTTGTTAAAACAGTTCATGGCTTGAAATGGAACCTCTTGGATGTCCGCAGAGAAGCTGATCTGTAATAAAAAAAAAATGGAATTTCCCAAGTCCTTTATAGCCAAAGAAAATATTTTCTTTAAAGTGTCTTTTTCACAGAGTTAAAATACAAAGGAAACTTGACGTAAGTTGGTCTTCACGTAACTTTTACCTTCGATTTTGGACTAAAATTAAAATCCAGGTAAAACAATACCACTGAAGCTATTGCATTAATTCGAAACAATGAAAACTACTACATAAATGATCTTGTGTTATGCAAAATATTATCACCTTTCAAATACTACTTTTATAAATACATTAATATAAAACTTATAAAAAACTACAAATTACATTCACCCCACGTGGTTATTCATTCGCGCGCAACAAATTTATTGGTTTACGAATGGTACCTGAATAATGTTTGAGAGTAGTACCCACAAAATTAAATGATTTGTGAATTGAGTGGACCTTGAGAAGATTATTTAATATTTTGAAATTGTTCTAAAATAACTATAAAACATGTATCACAAAAAAGCAAAAAAGCTTGCGGAGAACGAACGCATCGAGTATGAAATCGTTCACCAACTTTAGTTTTGGAAAGAAAATCTAATGGTTAAAATATTACCTCACTTTACATGAAATATTAAGTTATGTCTTGAAAAACATGCAACTAATTCCCCACTTCTGAGAGAGAGAGAGAGAGAGAGAGAGAGAGAGAGAGAGAGAGAGAGAGAGAGAGAGAGAGAGAGAGAGAGAGAGTTTTTAAAAGTTACTCCCGATCCCCACAGATCGTCTTCTCTTTCACTCACAACTAAACCCAAGACACAAGATATCAGCTGACCAGCTCCGAGTGTCAGACTAGACTGAGATCTCCTCACGCTAGAAAGAGTGCCTTGGCCCTTCTTCCTCCTTCCTCTAGTGCTTATTCTTGTTGATGCGGTTGGCATGGCAACCATTAGCACGCTGACCACGTGCTGCGAATGTTTGCTATGTAAACACTATCCACTGGGGAAACAGCTCGATTTTATCAAGTGTCAACACCGCCCTTTTGATGAATAAAAGTCTGTGTTTTTTTTTCTTTGGTTGAAATTGTTTCAGCTGCTGGTATATTTATACGTTTAAAAGCAACCACTGCCATTATTATCAAATCAATATTATTTATCGTAATTCTAATAACATCACAAGTGTCCGTGGGGGTGGAGCTTCAAAGGTGTAACTCAAAATAGAAAAGAAATATATATGAAATTAAAGTAAAATAAAAAAACAAATACTCAATATATCAACTAAAACCTATCAATGGGGATATAACATAAAAAAAAAAGATTAATAGAAAAATAAAATTCAAGAAAATGTAGGAAAACAATTCAGAAATTTTCACAATGGTCGAATACTCTTATCTGAAGAGTGTACAATGAAGGAATGCTCTTAGCAAGAATGGAAATAATGAAACGTAAAGGACAGAATATTGTTCACACAGTTCTTAATTAGTCTACTGCACTGTTCCTTTCCAAATACCTATGAAATAGAAATTAATGAACAACGTTATGAAAATATCCTTGATATAATAAAAAAAAAACTGCGCGCAATTACTTGAAAATTACTACTGTTCATAGCCTACTTAAACTTCGAGGGAGAGAGAGAGAGAGAGAGAGAGAGAGAGAGAGAGAGAGAGAGAGAGAGAGAGAGAGAGAGAGAGAGAGAGAGAGAGAGAGAGAGAGAGAGAGATCCTAAAGGGACTTGGTCCATCGAGCTCTACAACTCAGATTAACTTTCTCTTATGAAGGAATGTCATTTCCGTTGCACGTACGTAATTGGTGCAAACATTATACTGTTACACATACATGCATACATACATACATATGCATGCATACATACGAAGATAATATACGAATATAATCTGATCTAGTTAAACTTTTATAACTCACGGTCAAGTGATGCCCTGATTAAATTTAATTCAAATTTCAGTCAGTGTATTATTTTTCTGGACTATTTCCCCTAAACCATTTCAAAACCTTGTTTGACCTATTCTGAATAATTACGTCAATCAACAAAATCTGTTCTGGGCAATAGAACAAAAATAACTAACATCATTCATTAAACAAGATTTGATAGATCAAATTATTTTGAAGTGCTGAAGCCAATATGGGAGTCATCGCAAATAGTCCTTATCCAAATCAGTTTCGACTGTAATAATTAAAAGGGGGATGGGAGACAGGGAGCTTAATCAACTCCGTATAACCACCATATATATATATATATATATATATATATATATATATATATATATATATATATATATATATATATATATATATATATATATATATATATACATATACATATATATATACATATATATATATATATACACACAAATTATATATATATATATATATATATATATATATACATATATATACATATACATATATATATATATATATACATATATATATATATATATACACACAAATTATATATATATATATATATATATTTGTGTGTATATATATATATGTATATATATATGTATATGTATATATATGTATATATATATGTATATATATATGTATATATATATATATATATATATATATATATATATATATATATATGTATATATATGTATATATATATATATATATATACACACATATATATACATATATATATACATATATATATACATATATATATACACACATATATATATACATATATATATATACATATATATATATACATATATACATATATATATAATATATATATATATATATATATATATATATATATATATATATATACAGTATATATATATAGGGCCACTAAATCTCGAAGTCACTGGCAGCAGGGTGACGGGTTGGGTTTAAGGCGATACACAAGATGTCTCTTCGGCTACTACTGTCAGGACAGGATTAGAAATGAAACTATAAGAGATTACTCGATTGCCATATGTGGATGAGATCATGGTGAGCATGGTGAGGAGTAAATCGAGATGGTTTTGGCATTCTCTTCGCAATCCCCAAGAGAGATTATTCCACTAAACTTTCAACTGGGCTCCACAAGGCACTAGAAGAGTTAGAAGACCCAGGCCTACACTGCTGAGAACAATAAAGCGTGAATTGGGAGATGATAAGTGGAGAAATATCGAGTTGAATACTCAAGATAGAGACGACTGGCGAAATCTAACAGAGGCCCTTTCTCTTAAGGCCCGGCCACACCGCCCGAACGTTGCTTGAGTGCTCCTTGAACGACAGGGAGGTGGACCAAACACTCGAAAATTTCATTGAACGTTTTTACGTTCGGTCTTCATTA
This sequence comes from Palaemon carinicauda, assembly GCF_036898095.1. Lineage (NCBI taxonomy): Eukaryota > Metazoa > Arthropoda > Malacostraca > Decapoda > Palaemonidae > Palaemon > Palaemon carinicauda. The sequence goes on from NC_090732.1 coordinate 119,391,648, forward strand.
GGCTGCTGAACGTAGCACATCCTCGCATATTTCTTGAGTTTTCTTACACCTCTATTATGGAAGTTGCTAATTTATACAATAAGGGTATTGGTATACAGGATGTCGAAAAGTTTCGGTCGCTTTTTTCTTTTTTAATACTGTTAAAAAACCGATAATTTCAATTAAGATACAGCGACCGTAATTTTTACCCTACTTTGTTATTATCTTTTACAGGTTGGTGACTGCAATATCACTCCGCTACGCTTTTCGACATCCTGTATACCAATACCCTTATTGCATAAATTAGCAACTTCCATAATAAAGGTATAAGAAAACACAGGAAATATGCGAGGATTTGCTACGTTCAGCAGCCTAATAAAGACCGAACGTAAAAACGTTAAATTAAATTTTCGAGGGTTTGGTCCACCTCCCTACCGTTCAAGGAACGCTCCAGCAACGTTCAGGCGGCGTGACCTGGCCTAAAATGCGTAGGCGGCGATGATGATAATAATACATTAGACATATAAAAGAAAATTGGATTCAAGCGAGGTCAAATTCTTGATAATCTCAAATAAGTAGGATTCATGAAAAAGGGGCCTTAGCTTCCCAATTTGACTTTGTTACAGATAATTACTATGCCTCCAAAGCATCTCTCTGCGTAAAGTTAGTTAATATGGACTACTGTGTCGGCCTTCGACCAGCTTGTAGAATGGGCACCCAAAGCAGTATTAGTGTGCCCTACAAATACTGGTTGCTTTTATACATATACAGTATATATATCATATATACATATATATACATTACATATATATATATATATATATATATATATATATATATATATATATATATATATATTATAATTGTTTAGGATATGCAGTATGAGGTAGCTTTCTCACTTAGAAAAGTTAGAATTCAGGAGGGGAGGAAGATGGAGCAGTGTTAGGAAAATTCTTGCAAATTTTGAGGAAGTCGGGAGAGCAATCCAGATTTTGACACGAAAATAACACAGGAGTTGATAATATCGCAAGTTAGATGCTACACTATATTGAAAATAACATTAATGCGTGGAATTCTAATATTTAATGTAAGAATCTGAGGATTAAAAGTGTATGCAATGACCAATTCTTGCAAGAACTGCTTTCACATCTCCATTTCTCAGTATCTGTACTTTGATGTTAGCATCTTCCCAATAAAGTTTTTTATGCTATCATTATCATTCCCAATTACTATCACTTATTAAAGCCTTCAAACTACAGTCCAATTAATACAATTCATAGCACCAGCCAAACACTAACTTTTACTTAAAATACTACCACTATTATTACTAACTACTATTGAATATCTGCAAAAGACTAATATTTTGATAGTTTTTTTTTTCACTGGAAACAAACCTACAACTACTCATTTCAATAATAAAAAATCATAATACGTATATTTGCGATGACATTCTTCAATGCACAGAGATATGAACTTGCATCCACACAGCCGTATTGTAATAGAGAAATTACACTGAACCATCAATTAAGGAATGAAGGTGGCTCGTCTCAATATGCAATTACGTGCGGACCTATCTAAGGTCGAATAATCATTCAAGAATTATGTTGTCTACGAAGGCAATTGATTAATCTATATGGCTTGTAATTGTTCTCGTATCGGTGTTCAAGTGTTATGATACTCTAGCGTGACGCAATAAGCAAACTGAATTGTCTTGTATTTGTAATAATTTCAAAACAATAATAGGATGTATAAGCATATACTCAAAACGCTTGAAGCTTTGGGAAATATCACAGGAACATTACATCTTCACATTCAGTTATTAACAGTTATTACCCGATGCTCAAAATCTAAAACCAAACATATTCTATTTCAGCAGTATTCTTAAGCTCGGTAAAATCTGTCATGAATCAATACCAACAATGCAGACAAATACGTTGCATATGTCTAATATATCGTATGCATGAGTATGAATCCTAAGCCCTAACTACGTCTAACTCCTGCGTCACGAAAATATCAAGTTGAAAAACAAAAAAATCACAATTAAGTAGCAGCAATAACGGCTAAAATAGTTTGATTTTTTTTTTTACCTAAATCTACTGAAGGTCATCAGGAGAAATGTGACAACTCGTATCAATTTCTTAATGAATAGATGACAGGAGAATGCAATACTAATAAGGCGTTGGGTGAATGGAAGCCACACAAGAAAATGCACTCCAACAAAAAACGGTTTCTTTTTACTGCTCTATAACAATTGCAGACCCAAAGGAATTACCGAGAACAGACTGCACGCGACTTTTCTCGTCTCACAATGTGACAAACTATACAAGGAACTGAATAGATAAAAAAAAATTTCTAATACCCAAAATCAGTTAAGAGAAAATACAAAATTGAGATCTCAAAACAATCTCAGTGACATGTCTCCGTTTGAAATGTATCAATCCACGTTTAACAACCTTGATGTCTTACACATTTCGAAAGAATAGTTTCGATTTAATATTCAAAATAATCTCCCCTTTCATGTCACATGAACTGAAAGAACAAATCTGGGCTACACAGAAACGAGGACGGGTGGGTGGCTTAATTCATTACGTCTTAAAAATTACATTCATTGTAATAAACCGAACACGTCAAGAAGAAATACACTGCACACGATTTCAACGACTTTTGATTACTAGCTTCTCTCAACAATTTATGCATAAAACCTAATTTTGTGCAGTTTAAGAACTCTTTGAATTACAATTCATCAGGTTACATTTTTGCTTTTTATATCATCTTTTCATTATGGATACATGACATGTGAGCGTATCAAAGTATTATAAACCTGTAGTCACACGCATGCTAAAGAACACAAGAACATACCACCCTCCAGCCACCCACTCACACATACATGCAAATGCCGTGTATGTATGTATGTATGTATGTATGTGTATATATATATATACATATATATATATATGTGTGTGTGTGTGTGTGTGCGTTTTGTATGTGCATTGTGTGTGTATAACACCATTCATCTAACTCTTTCGAGACCTTCCTCCACAACTAATAACTTCTAGCACATCTGAATTATACACTTTATATATACCTTAGCCAGAATATATTTTGATATGAGTATATTGATCTATTTATTTATGGTTGTTTGTTTGATTGTAATTTGCATAATTCAGAAACTATCAAACTTTATCTCATGAAATTTGATGGGATAATTGGCCGTTTTTGCTATATCGAGATCAATTTTTATCCGATTTGCATGGTGCTAAATGTGCATAATTCAATTACCTATCTTATGATATATAACATGATTAAGGTCAAGGTCACTGAAAGGTCAAAAACGTTTGTACTATAACGTGGTCGAATTTCATGATATTTAGTAGGATTTTTGCCATAATGTAAGGACAATGAAGGTTATGAAAAAGGCAAACAATGTCTTTTTGCTATGAAATGGTAAATTTTATCCGATTTGCGATTTATGATGAGGTGTTGGAAAATATGAGTTCTACCAAGTGCTCGTTCTAATCAAATATCTAATGATAAATATCGGTGAGTTCACTTTAACTAGAGAATAATCAACACTATACGGGAATTTTACATCTTTCCAGGATACAATCCGAGCCTATACCTCTTGAGACTTCCATTCGGTGGATCAGAGTTTAAACACTGCTCAGGTTAGAGAAAATCTTTCAAAACACAGCTCTACTACTAAGCGAGGGGTAGATGGTAGACACTATCAGAGTGGTTCAGGGATTAGGGTGCGAATTTGTAGGACAACATTCAATTCCAGTTCAATGCTCACAAGTTTACTTAGCAGTAAACTGATGCAAGAAAGTAGAGAGTTAAAGTGCTAGGTCATGGGATGATAAGAAATTTAGGATTACAGTTAGATAGCAAAAATGAAGATCTACAGGAGAAATGTTTAAAGAGATAAAAGTAATGAAACTGCAAGGGATATTGGAGACGGTATTCATATGAGAAATATGCATTATATTCTAAAGGACGTGAATAAAGCGCAAATTTAATGAGCAGAATGGAATAAAAGACGTAGATTGTGAAGGGCAAATAATGGTGTCCTGTTTTCATGGAGTAAGTATGGCAACTGAACATGGAATTTAGAAGAATAACAAATCTGAACATTACAAGAGATAAAAAGCTGACACAGATTTCCCAGTATATCTATACAAATTTTGAAGATACCAGTATGCAAATGAACACTGAATCACTGAAAGACAATAAGAATGAATAGGATTACATCCTATGGCAAGGTGATGTTAGCATAGAGCAATTGAACAGGATTTGTAACGCATGTTAGGATGGTAGAGTTACAAATAATGGGCAAAGGTAATATGTCTACTTCATGGGCATAATTA
>NC_090732.1:119396490-119398990 GCF_036898095.1 Palaemon carinicauda
CTCTTGACTTGCCACATTCTCTATGAATTTACCATTATTTTGTGCTTCTCTTCACTATACCTAACTTCTTATCAGCATACATAACCACTCCATACTACATTCATCATCGCTATAGCTATCTTACAAATTTGCATATTGATCTCATTAACTTATGTTTAATGTTAATCAAGACACTAACCAAAAGATCTTTAACAATTTTGGAGGCATAGCCTCATTGTATTTTAATGATTCTCAATTGATATAATCAAATTAACTAACCCAACACATTTCCCAGACTCACGTGATTGCCTCTCCCTTGGTGTTATCTTAAGCATACTCTAGTTACATGTACACCACATGTAGCATTTACCTATAATGTAAAAAAAATCTCAAAATTGTTTTATAAAAACCTTTTTCCACACATTACCTTTTTACAACTCCTCATTTAGCTGAGAAGTTTATGTAACCAACACGTTCCTTCTACCTCTAATCCCAACTGCCTTTCCCTTACATTCTTCTTACGTCTTACTTTTTTCATTCAGAATTCGTCTATACATCTTACCAGGTATAATTCAGTGCTTTCAAAAGTATTATTGGCACCTCAATTATCTTTATGCCCATGAAGTAGACACATTACCTTTGCCCATTATTTGCAACTCTACCATCCTGACATACGTTACAAATCCTGTTCAGTTGCTCGATGCTAACATCACCTTGCCATAGGATGTAATCCTATTCATTCTTATTGTCTTTCAATGATCCAGTGTTCATTTGCATACTGGTATCTTCAAAATTTGTATAGATATACTGGGAAATCTGTGTCAGCTTTTTATCTCTTGTAATGTTCAGATTTGTTATTCTTCTAAACTCCATGTTCAGTTGGGTATCAGGACAGAGTGTCGAAGGACAGAGTGTCGAAGGACAGAGTGTCGAATGGACAAAGTGTCGAATGGACAAAGTGTAGAATGGACAAAGTGTCGAATGGACAAAGTGTAGAATGGACAAAGTGTAGAATGGACAAAAGTTAAAAAGAGAGAGAGATAGATTGGATTTGATTATTGATTTTAGGCTTACGTCAAGCAATGGGACTTCAAGGTCATTCAGAAGATAGAGAGTTACAAGGAGTTATAAATGTTTTTTGAGTTGATTATTCAATTTAGGCTTACGCCAAGCACTGGGATTACAAGGTCATTCAGCGATTTTAAAAAAATAAAATGGATATAGGATCATAAATATACATCATACATCAATATAAGCAATAAAAATTTATTTATGAGAAGACATAAAATATGAAAATACAAATGTATTAATGTATTAAAAAAACTTGTAGCAATATTTATTTAAAGATTGTGAGCGATGGCTCGAAGATATTGTAACCCATCATTGACGTCATATGTTATCAAAAATACTTTTTAGTCTTGGTTAAGGAGAGCATATATCTTTTATTTTCTGTTTACATCACGGCCTTGTTGAAATTGTCCCAGAATCATTTCAGTGCTGGCCTGCTCCATACGAAGTTTTCGTAAAAGTTTGTCCTCTGTTGGGTGGCAAATCTTCACTCTTCTATGAAAAGCATTATGCTACCCTTCAACGGAGTTATTGGCCCTAGGCAAATCTTTTGCAACTTTCTCGTGAACTGACCACAAGTCAATTTCATATAATGGCTTTCTTCTTCTTCCCCTCTGGACGATTCCAAGCCATGTAACTTCAAAATATTGTAAAAATTCTCCTAATGTTTCATCGGTTTCATCATCAAAAGACTCAATTAACTTATTGAGTCTTGATTATCTCCATTATTATAGGTTATGTAGAATGGAAATTTAAATTGAAACTTGAATCTCGAAGGAAGTTAACTGGTGAGAAATCTCTAACAGACTGAATACCGTATATATATTCTATCTATCTCTCTCTAGAATATGCATGTAAGAATATAACAATGTAAGAATTGTTATATGTAAGGATATATCATTGTAAACATTGTTATATAGTTATATGTAAGGATATACCAATGTAAACATTATTATATAGTTAAAGGTTAATTAGGTCGTTAGTTAAATGGATACTGTATTCTTTCTCTTTTTATCATTTATATTTTATCATTGTTATATAGTTATATGTAAGGATATACCAATGTAAACATTATTATATAGTTAAAGGTTAATTAGGTCGTTAGTTAAATGGATACTGTATTCTCTCTCTTTTTATCATTTATATTTTATCATTTATCATTTTTATAATTTCGACACATTGTCTGTTCGACACATTATCTGTTCGACATTTTGTCTGTTCGACACTTTGTCTGTTCGACGTTTTGTCCATTCGACACTTTGTCCTTCGATGCTCTGTCCTTCGAGACACTGTCCGCGCACGGCTTATTAGTAGAGCTGTTTTGAAAGATTTTCTCAAACCTGAGCAGTGTTTAAACTCTGATCCACCGAATGGAAGTCTCAAGAGATAAAGGGTCGGATTGTATCCTGGAAAGATGTACGATTCCCGTGTAGTGTTAATTTTTCTCAAGGTA
>NC_090732.1:119406490-119411490 GCF_036898095.1 Palaemon carinicauda
TTCTGATAGCCTGATTTTATGAAGGATTTTAATTTCATAATTTATAGAAGAGACAATTGCTTGTGTAAATATCGGGGCTGGAAAGGATGCCCCCCGAACAATTCATGTTCACCTATTGAAAATGAATTAAGTGATTCCGGAACTGTTGAGGAAAGTAGTGGATTCTAACTGCTAGAAGTGATGAAAATACTGATGATACCAGTTGGTCCTTAAGAATGGACCCCCCCCCCCCCTCACACACGCGCGCGCGCGCGTGGTATCTGGGGGATATCGAAGTCTTTCTTCATAGTTTATACGGGACAGATCTATTTTAAAGTTATTTATTTTAAGCTGATTAATATTCCTTATTTATTACTTCTCATATAGTTTGTTTATTTCCTCTAATTTCCTTTCCTCACTGGGCTATTTTTCCCTGTTGGAGCCCTTGGGCTTATAGCATTCTGCTTTTCCAATTAGGGTTGTAGCTTAGCTAGTACTAATAATAATAAAAGGAAGACGCGGGAGTGAAGAAAGCAGTCAATCAAGAACAGCTCAAGAGCTGTACCAAATTTATTATTTGTAAAACAAGTAGAGAGATCTGAGCTTAGGATGGAAGTCAAGTAAATCAAAGTTTGGAAAGTAAGAGCCTTAGATTCCAATCCTTTGAGACCGTTTTAATTCCTTTGCACATAAAAAAGATGTGAAGCGTAGTCGAGGAATGGAATCAACTGTGCTGGGATTATCGAAGAATGAGTTGCGGAAAATAAGGAGTCAAATAGATGGGATATTTCAGGGAGAATAATAGCTGTTTTGAGATGGGTTCAGCTAATAAGAGTACAATAGATCCTGTATATGTACTGTAGTGTTTGTATGCGTGTGTGTTTGTCTGTCAGTTTGCACATTTATGTATTTATATATGGAGAGTTTGTGTTAATCTAATTCCTTTTTTTCTGATATACGTTTATCACACACTTGCTTTATTGACGAGCCTGCTACTACGCAAATGACAGTTAAATTAACATTACCTACAATCTTATAAAAGAAAATGAGTAAATATTGTTATTTTAGCTTTTTAATGAAAGTAATTCTCTCTCTCTCTCTCTCTCTCTCTCTCTCTCTCTCTCTCTCTCTCTCGCAAACTTTGAGTCATTAGAGACACTCCCATGAAGCATTTAAAATTCTCTTTATAACTCCATAAATCTGTAAATATTTGTGAAATTGACCAAAAGGCTCTTCGACCAAAAATAATTCCTCGCGTCTTTATATTTTGAGATTTTTCTGAAAGCCTTGAGGTATTATGCAAAACTTACCAGAAACATTGCTAGTAACACAAAATTTATTTTTTTCCTGATTTTTTTTTTTTATATAATTTTCATTCCTTTGTTGTACAATAGCTTTCCATGATGAGAAGAAAACGGGGGGGGGGGGGGGGGGGTGAGTGTGGCTAGGGTACGTAGCATGATTGTAGTTATTGGGGGTCTGCAATCTGAGCTCTCTGCAGTCTGACATCAAACAGGAGAGTTCCTCCGCGCGTGTTCGTGACTTTTTTCTTGTGTTATTATCTGAGAGAACGTCGCGGCATTCAGAAGAAACTGATTATGAGCCCCTAGCTCTCTTGTGTACAAGTTTTGTTGTAGATCTGAGTCTATTGAAGATCGATATAGGATGTTTTAGTTTTTCAAATTCATTTCTTATTTTATTAATGAATTATTTTACACGTTTGGTTAGTTTCCATCCTGTTGGTAATGGAAAAAAAAGTAGTCGGGTGCATAAGACGCATCAATGCCAGAACTTTGTAAAAATGTATTCTTCACCAAAATAAATTATGAATGCATCTTGGCAAAGTTTCCAAGGTCATTAGATCGTCTAAACTCTGTGGTCCCATTCCATGATCTCCTCTTGAGATTCGGAATATTTAATCGCACTGTCTATTATACTCGACTTGGTCTGTTTTTACAGTTTTTTTGTAAAGTAAATTAGATATTTATAATTTAATCTTGTGATGAAACTAAATTAGGTATTACTCGAAAGTTAAGATCATTAGGTCTCTCATTGTTAGAATGTCACTTCTGTGGGGATGCCAGCATCTTCATAGGATATTTTTAAAAGTTTTAAAATCGCTCATAAATTGCAGAGGCAAGGAACAGTGGCAGTGCCCTAAAGACTGACCAAATATACATAAAATCAGCGCCCAAGCCCCCTCTTTAAAAAAAAAAAAATAAATAAATAAAAAAGGCGGGTGGGGTTGGCGGGATTTTTCTTCTCATCAATCCTCTTTGCCTGACTAGGGACTTGGCCAAGTTTGGTAGGTACTGTTAGGGTGCTGCATCCACCCTCTCCCGTTTTCCCCCACAAGTGAAGCTTCATATGCTGACTCCCTTACTGCTACTACCCCAGTGGTCACCAGGGTAACCCCAGGTAGCATAAAATATATCCCCCTGTCACCTGGGACTTTCTTTGCTCCATCCAGCCACTCAAACCTTGGCCTTCCTCTTGCCCTTCTCCCATCAACTTTTGCATTCTTCAGCTGACGGCCATTTTTCATCCTCTCGACATTGCCAAACCATCTCATCAGATTCAGATCCACTCTAGCTGCTAAATAATTTCTCATCCATTCTCACCCTCACTACTTCGTTCCTAACCGTATCCAATCAAAATGCCCCAGTCATACTCCTCAGACACTTCAGCTTGAATGCATTCAATTTCTGTCTCTATCACTTTCATTCCCCACAACTTAGAGCCATACATCACAGTTGGTACAATCCCTTTCTCGTACTGAACTCTTTGCATTCATCCCTAATCGTTTATTTTTTACCACTCCCTTCACTGCCCTCAACACTTTACATCCATCATTTACTCCCTGACATACATCTGCTTCCATTTCACAATAAGCAGACAGAACAGAACCCAAGTACTTAAGCTAATATTCTTCCTCAAGTAACTCTGGATTCAACATGACATTCAATCTAGCACCCCCTCCATTCGCGTGCATCTCACAACCTTACTCTTACCTACATTAACTCGTAACTTCCTTCTCTTATACATCATTTCAAACTCTGTCACTAAATGATACAGCTTCTCCTCCAAGTCTGCAACCAATACAGTAACTTCCGCAAACACCGCAACCAACAGCTGATTCACTTCCCACTAATGATCAATCTCATCTGTCAGTTGCAATCCTCGACCAAGTACTCGACCAATCACCTATCTTACAGCTCCATCAAATAAATTGAACAACCATTGCGATATCACATATCTTTGTCTCACACAAGGTTAATACATTCATCCTTCTGTTCCAAAACATACTTCCAATATCTCATCTTTTACTCTCTATCGTACTGCTGTACATCCAGGCACATTCAGACACCCCAAAACTAAAGTGCGGGAGCAGTCACTCTCCCCCAACTTCTCTTCTTTGATATCTCACAGGAAGCAACTATACAGGAGAGTAGCAGATTCCTAGTGTATTTGTGTTAGTGGATGTGTGTCGAGTCAGGAAATGGAGATAAAATGAGTATTTTCGTCTTATTGACATCGTCAGATAGTTTGATAAATATTTTAGTCTTCACATGTTGGCTACTGTGGTTTACACACACACACACACACACACACACACATATATATATATATATATATATATATAGTTAGTGTGTGTATTAATGTGTGTGTGAGAGAGAGAGAGAGAGAGAGAGAGAGAGAGAGAGAGAGAGAGAGTATACAGCATATCCTGATGTCACTAGCAACAGGAATTTTTACGGCAAAGAAAATGGTATATGTTTTGTCCCAAAATATACTTTAGTGTGTGAAATAAATATAAGAAATAGTATATAATATTCATAGCTTGTTACATTAGGTTTCTCTTAAACTTTTCTGTATGTTCCAAAAAAGTTTGTACAGCAACAGAGTTGTTCATTAAGTTTTATATATTTATGTATTTTTTGAATCTAGTTCATTGTATGTATCGTAAAATAATTCCGTAATTATTCAGTTTTTTATTATTCAACTTTTAATTTACGTAAAAAATTACATCTTTTTTTTTTTTGCATTGATTGGCACTGAGGCTGCTCAGCTGTGATCTTGGAAATAATGTTATTCGCGCGTATCTGAGAGATATAAAGATAAGTAGAGCTATGAAAATGTCTTGTAGTTTCAAGAATAATCTATTTATGATATTTTGTCTTGGTTAACTTTTCTTCATATGGTGATATAAATAAAAAAAAGTGAACTGCACAGTTTGAAGAAAATTCCGGCTCTTTATATCAAAAAAAAAAAGAAAATACAACAAAAAATATATATTTCAATTTACTAATAAGAAATTAGTTGATCTAAAATAATGTCTCAATTTAGTGGATGGGTCAGGCAGTTACAGAATATTTAGAATGCACTCTCTCTCTCTCTCTCTCTCTCTCTCTCTCTCTCTCTCTCTCTCTCTCTCTCTCTCTGTTTAGCATTGAAAATTTTAATGTCTGTTTAAAATTGAGACGGCCTCTGCTGTAAGGAACTGGTTGATGGTAGATTCACTGCTGACGATTTACGTCCATTTTATCAGCCATTTAATTTCTGTCGTCAATTCGTGGTTTTCATTGAAGTTCAGTCATCTTGGCGTTTCCAATTTAGTCATACCCAGGTTGAGGATTCACAATTAATTACCAATCCTTTAAATTTAATTTTTAGATTTATACATTACGCCATCTGTTCTCATCTTCAAAGAGCCACGCTGTTTCTTACAATTAAAGAAGGGTCGTGGTGGCCGATGTGGTAACGTTCCTGACTGAGTGTGGGGTTTAAGTCCCGCGCAGACTCGTTAGTTTCTTTGGTCACTGCAACCCAACAATCCTTGTGAGCTAAGGTGGGGGGGCTTTGGGGGAGCCTATGGTATATCTGCTGAGTCATCAGCAACCATTGCCTGGCCCTCCTGGTCCTAGCTTGAGTGGAGAGGGTGCTTGGGCGCTGATCATATATAATAGGGCCAGTCTTTAGGGCAATGTCACTGTCCCTTGCCTCTTCCATGTATGAGCGGC
>NC_090732.1:119416490-119421490 GCF_036898095.1 Palaemon carinicauda
AGAGGAGAATGTGTGAAAAATAGGTAGGACTATTTGGTGTATATGTAGGCAAAGGAAAAATGAGCCATAACCAGAGAGGGTTACGGCTCTTTAGCCAGTCAAAAGGACTCAATGACTCTCTAGCAGTAGTATCTCAATGGGTGGCTGGTTCCTTGGCTTACCCACTAACTGATTTATCTACCATGGGAAACAAAAGAGGGCTTTTTTTCTCTTTGTTCCTCTTTGCCTGACGAGGAGCTCAGCCGAGTTTGGTTGGTACTGCTAGGGTGCCACATCCCACCTTCCCACCATTCTCCATAACAAATGAAGCTTCATATGCCGACTCCTTCATATGCTACTTCAGCGCTCGCCATAAGGTGACCTGAGGTGGCGGCAAGGGCTATCGGAACTGCACCACTCTTTTCCATTCCTAGCATGCTCTTTTACCTCTCTCACGCCTATCCATATCTCACCCAGGGTATTTTTTCACTCCATCCATCCACCCATACCTTGACTTTTCTCTTGATTTTCTCCCATCAACTCTTGCATGTACAGTTTTACCTTTTTCAACAGACAATCATTTTCCATCCACTCTACATGGCAAAACCACCACGACACATTCATATCCAATCTAGCTGCTTATTTATTCCTCACACCCATTCCCACTGTTACTACTTAGTTTCTAACCCTATCCAAACTATATACACCGTCCATACTCCTCAGATAGTTCATATCGAATATGTTCAATTTCTGTCTCTCCTTCACTTTCATTCCCCTCGACTCCAATCCATACTTTACAGTCTTTACATTCATTCCTAACCCTGTATTCTTTACCATCCCCTCCTTCACACCCCAATCGATATATTATCATCCACAAACAGCAACTGATTCACCTCCCACTCATGATCACTCTCATCTATCAGTTTCAATCTTCGACCAAGCACTCAAGCATTCATCTCTCTTGCAGCTCTATCTACAAACAAATTGAACAATCATTGCAGCATGTCACATTCGTCTCAACCCCATTCTTACTGAAAACTACTCGCCACTTCATTCCCTATCCTAACACAGGCTTGACTGCCGTCATATAAACTCTTCACTGTTTGCAACAACCTTCCATCAATTCCATGTAACCTCATTACATTCCACAATGCTGCTCTATCACAAGCTTTTTCCAGATCCATAAATGCGAAATATACCTTCATACCTTATACTAAATATTTCTCGCATATCTGCCTAAGTGATAGTTTTTCTTGAAGGAAAGCTTTCCAGCTTAAAAACATTAGCCCGTTGAGATACTACCATTAGAGTTATTGGATCCTTTGACTGGCCAGAGAGTACTACATTGGTTATGGCTCCTTTTTTTCATTGCCCACACATACACCGAATAGTCTGGCCTATTCTTTCCACATTCTCCTCTGAGATACACATGACAACCCTGAGATTACCAAACTAATCTTCTCTGCTCAAGGAGTTAAGTACTGCACTGTAATTATTCAGTAGCTGCTTTCCTCTTGGTAAGGGTAGAAGAGAGACTTTAGCTATGGTAGTGTACCAACCGTGTTTCCCACAATTGTACATAATTCCTTTTGTATATATAATGCTTGTATCTTCGCTCTTCCCTCGCACTAAAACGAACATGAAAATTCATGTCTGGTTTTTCCTCTGTAATATTGTCTGTCTTGTGAACTTGTTATGTCCTGTTGCCTTGAGGTTTTGTATATAAGGAGAATGTTCTACAATAATATAACTCAGTCGTTTCCAACCTGCCTTTGAGTTCACAGCCTTACTCGGCGCCGTCACATTGGTGACCCCGGAAGTCGACTCGCTCCCACTGCCTTCCACCCCCACCTCCCTCGCCCCTCCATCGTTGGTACTATGACGGAGACGGACTCTACTACAGCAGTTGGCGATGCAGCCGCCCCATTGAAACTTTCACCGTTCGCCAGCAGAGAAGCGTTTGCTTGGTTTCAACGCGCTGAAGTCCACTTTCGTATCAGGGGCGTGACTCGCTCAACCACCAAAGCGGATTATGTTCTCGCGGCGATACCCGAGGACACCTTTCCAGAAATATCTGACTGGCTTTGTGAACAAGGAGACACCCCAATAGCGTATGACACCCTCAAAACATACCTTCTGCAGCAGTACTCGCCGTCGCCAGCCGCCCGTATAGCAAAGCTTTTTCAGCTCTCGCAACAACCGTTGGGGGACCAAAGGGCTTCGCTTGCCCTTAGGGAAATGACCAGTATCGCTCGCCTTCAACCTGCCGCAGACGGCTCTCCTCGTGAGGTGAACCTACTTCGTGCCCTTTGGATACGTACGCGCCGTACCTGTACGCGCTGCCATACCCGATGTCAATAGTTTACCCACAAAGGACTTGATGACCAAAGCCGACGCCCTTATGGACAGCCACTTCAAGACCTCCATCAACGCCTCCACCCCTGACGACGAGGATGCCTATTCAACGTCAACCAAAGCTGACATGAATGCCATAGGACATACACGCCTACCCCGTGACGTGCCGAAGCGGCGACAAAGCCGCCCACCACCCACCAATCGCTCGCGCCCCAACGAACGACTTCTACAGCCACTTGCTACCTCCCATCCGCCGCAGTTTTGCTACTACCACTTCAGATTCGGGGCAACCGCGAAGAAATGTGCCGAAGATTGTCAGTGGCCAAAAAACGTGTAAGTAGGCCATCGCTTGTGGTGATGGCCTCCCATGTTTCTAATCTTTTCTTTTTACACGATGCAGGAACGGGCGTGCGATTTTTGGTAGACACGGGTGCTTGTCGTTCTCTTCTGCCAAGGAAACTCTTCAAGGCACAACGTAGTCTGTCTACATCTGCCGACGTCCGCTTGGTAGCTGCCAACGGATCTGCGATACCCACCTACGGTTACGAGAACCTCGCATTATCGTTCAGAAATGGTAAATTCAATTGGAAGTTTCTCGTTGCTGACGTCACAATGCCAATCCTCGGTGCAGATTTCCTCTCTCATTTCCACCTTCTGGTCGATGTCCCCCACCGACGATTGGTCAACGCAGACTCGTACTTGTCGACACCTCTTCAACCCGCCCCCTCTAACGTCGCTCTCCACATCAGCGCACCCACGGATGCCTACGCCCACCTCCTCACGTCGTACCCGGAAGTTTTCCGTCAAGAACTTCGCCAAACGCCCACGGTTCCTGCCAATTACGGTATTTATCACCATATCAAGACGACGGGACCCCCAGTCTTCGCAAAATTCAGACGTCTGGCACCGGAACGATTGGCAGCCGCCAAACAGACGTTTGCCGAAATGGAGAAAATGGGCCTTTGCCAAAAGGCCTCCTGCCCATGGTCGTCACCCTTACACATCGTTCTGAAGAAAGACGGCTCCCTCCGTCCGTGCGGGGATTACAGGCGCCTGAACATGCAAACAGAACCGGATCACTACCCCCTCCCAAACATTGCCGATGTAACCTCCTACCTGCACAAAGCGAAGGTTTTCTCTACGCTCGACCTCCTGAAGGGGTATATCAGGTGCCTATGAACCCAGAAGACATCCCCAAGACCGCCATCACCACTCCGTTTGGCACATACACCTTCAATTACTCCTGTTTTGGCCTTCGTAATGCTGGGGCAACGTTTCAACGTCTCATGGATGGCATCTTAGGGGACCTCCCTTTCTGTGTATGTTATGTGGACGACATACTTGTGTTCTCCTCCTCAAAAGAGGAACACCTCTGTCACCTGTGCATCGTGCTCGACCACCTGCAACAAAACGGCCTTGTAGTCCGGTACGACAAGTGTACCTTTGGCGCCATCGAAGTGTCGTTCTTAGGGCGCCGTATCACTCCTGAAGGAGTCCATCCCCTCCCTGAGAAGGTTGCAGCCGTTCAGAATTTCCCCGCGCCCTCGACCGTCAAAGCTCTGCAGGAATTCTTGGGCATGATCAACTATTATCACCGTTTTCTGCCAGCCATTGCTGCCACTCTTGCTCCCCTCTACGCCTCCCTCAAGGGCAAGCCAAAGGACCTGAAGTGGGGTCCCCTTCAAGAAGCGGCCTTCTGCAATGCAAAGAAGGCCCTATCAACTGCTGCGGCTCTCACTTTTCCTATCCCACACGCCCCTCTCCTTCTCTCCACTGATGCCAGCGACGTCGCTATTGGTGCAGTACTCGAGCAGGTGGTCAAAGGCTCGCCCCGCCCATTGGCCTTCTTCAGCAGAAAACTGTCCAAGGCAGAATCGGGTTATTCTACCTTCGATCGAGAATTGCTGGCGGTGCACTTGGCTGTCCGTCACTTTCGCCATTTCTTAGAAGGTACACCCTTCGTCATTCGCACAGACCACATGCCTCTGGTGCACGCCTCCACTCGACAGTCTGACGCCTGGTCCGCCCGTCAACGCCGACATCTCTCCGTCGTGGCTGAATACAATTGCACCCTCCAATATGTCCCTGGGAAAATGAATCCCGTTGCCGATGCCCAGTCAAGAAACACGTTGGCTGCCGTTCAACTGGGATTGGATTACAACGCCCTGGCTGAAGCCCAACGACAGGATCCAGAGTATCAAGCTTGTAGGACATCCTGCACGTCCCTCCGTTGGGAAGATTTTCCCCTCGAAGACTCCAACACCACCCTCTTCTGTGACGTCAGTACTGGTAGACCGCGACCCTGGATTCCTGCTCCCATGCGCCGACAGGTGTTTGATTTCATCCACGGCCTTTCACATCCCTCGTGCCGTTCTACTGCACAGCTGCTGAAAGCAAAGTTCATTTGGCACGGCATTTCTAAGGATGCTAAGGATTGGGTCCGCGCCTGTACTTCTTGCCAAACTTCCAAAGTACATCGACACACGGATTCAGGAGTGGGCACCTTTCCTCAACCTCAGCGTCGTTTCACACACATTCACGTCGACATTGTAGGCCCCCTACCCACATCACAAGGACATCGTTACCTGTTTACTGTCATCGACCGCTCCACTCGTTGGCCTGAAGCCATTCCCATGGAAACTGCAACGTCCGCCTCATGTACATCT
>NC_090732.1:119433717-119436217 GCF_036898095.1 Palaemon carinicauda
ATTCTACACATGATAACTTATTCGGTACCAACCTAAACAATAGGCCTTGCCAGGTGGATGTGTTGTGGTGGGTGGGGAATTATTGGCCATAACTAAATGTTCGTTGCGCCAGTCACGCCATGAGCATTCCGTGTTCCCTTTCCCCTTCTGTCAGGTAGTGACATTTGCATCATTATCTGTCGCGATAATGACCGTCCTCGACTTCCTGTGCTACGCCTTCCCTTGCTTGTCATCCTCCTCCTCCTCCTCCTCCTCCTCCTCCTCCTCCTCCTCCCTCAATTTTAGCGTCTGTTGGCCGCAATTTTCTAGTCCACTTTTATTTTCTTTAGCACCGGCGAGATTGTCCTGTTTGTTACGACTTGTTATTCACGGTTCGGTTGTTGTTATTTACCGCTGACACTATGGATCCATATGTTATTATAATATAGGGGTAGACTGAGTTTATGATAGGGTTACTCTTTCTCTCTCTCTCTCTCTCTCTCTCTCTCTCTCTCTCTCTCTCTCCATTTAGTTTATCTAAATTTGATCTTCCTGTGCTTGCTTTTCAACTTTTAGTTATTATTATTTTTTTTTTTAATATTATTCATCAGCCATTTCTAGATGATGAAAATTTCCTCCCAGACGGTCGTATGTTACAAAGGACCACATGAACTTCGAGTTTATCTTCCTTGCGTGTTAACTCTGATCAGCCATCTTGTGAGGTATCGTAAAGTGTGGGGAGGTCCGGTCGCTCAGCTCAGCGCCGATAAAACAAATGAGTCTTTCAGGTTTGATTATTAATGCCAAGGCCGATGGTGTGTGGTGTTCAGTGACCCTGTGTAGCCCAAGCCCGATGGAAACGACGAAAAGATAGCGTTTACTCTGAAAATTAATGTAAAGATATGGTTTATTATTTAGAATTTTGGTGTGACTGTGCTCATGACACCATTAAAAAAGTGAAATAAGAGACAGTCGAGACTAGGAATGTCATGTACCGGAACAAGGTGCTTTTATTACTTTTGTAGGGGATGGTCGTGAAAATGGCTGGACTAGGCCTGGACGACTGCAAATCAAAACGATGAGGTTATGAGTTTGCAGTCTGTCGTGGATATCTAGGAAAATATATAGATTCACATTAAATTCTAATGTGTTCATTCCAATTCCCACGTTTGAAGGCTGTAAACTTATAAAGTAGGTGCCCTGACTGAATGGTGTAGCGCTTAACTCTCATTTGCTAGTTTATGTGTACTGCCAACATCTGGAAGTATTTCATACAACACTCCTGGAAGACATATCTCATTCCAAGAAAGCCACCCATTAAAATGACCGCTAAATATTTAGATAGATATGCACACCCATGCTCTCCCTTCCCACTAGGGTATGAATACGCCCCCCCCCCCCCCGCCCCTACCCAAGGAACGGGGAGAACTGGGCGTGATCGGAAAGGAATATATATACAGTATATATATTTGCTCTTTATTATATAAGGGCGATATAAATTACATACATATATATATATATATATATATAGATATATATATATATATATATACATATACACATATATTATATATATATATAGAGCTTTGAGATTTTTTTTGTCGTTTTTTCACCTTAACTGGATAGCTCTTGCTAATTGCATACATCAGCATTGGGTGCCTTAACCTGTTTCCTCTTTATGAACCAGAATGAGGAGAAATGACTACTCTCTCTCACTCTCTCTCTCTCTCTCTCTCTCTCTCTCACTCTCTCTCTCTCTCTCTCTCTCTCTCTCTCTCTCTCTGGGAATTTTCTTGCTTTAGATCAAATTTACTTTATATATTTATTGTTGAAATGGGCCATATCTACAAAATACTGTACAATTCTTAATTTCTCATTCTGTTTCCATGTAAGCTGTTCCCTAAACAGGGAATCTCCTCGGGTGTAACCTTTCCGGTTGACGACAATTTTGAGATAGGATTTCACTCCTCAAAAGAACCCCCAATAAATTGCTCGTCCTTAAGAAACGCAG
The DNA here is from genome assembly GCF_036898095.1 of Palaemon carinicauda. NCBI lineage: Eukaryota > Metazoa > Arthropoda > Malacostraca > Decapoda > Palaemonidae > Palaemon > Palaemon carinicauda. Next base: position 119,435,708 of record NC_090732.1, read on the forward strand.
ATGTCCTAGGTAATTCTTAATAGTGGCGGGGATTTTTATTATCCCTGCTGAGAAGGTAAATCTCTATACGTTATTGATGCTTCCTGATATATTTTATCACTTCATTCTAAGATTAGGTTAGGGTGGCCAAAAAATGACTTTCGTGCGAGTCAAAGGGAAAAATCCTTATATATATTCTTCGAAGCAAGAATTTTCAGAGTATACGTTCACAGTGACCCGTACGAAATCGTGACGTGGTATTTCATACGACATACCAAGATCGACATAAATGATATTATGCGAAGTGTGTGCGCACTTTAAGGTAGCTCAGTTGAAATTCCACATCAAACAAAATAGGTGTGTGGATCGTTGTCCCTTCTGCCTAAAACTAGTGTACGCAACCTGTCAAAAAGGACGGCTAAATATTTAGATAAACATAGATTCAACCCTCCCCACCTCCTCCCTCTTTCCCAACTACAACACACTAGTTTGGGCAATTTATGAGAGATTGTTGTTTCCTGGTGGTTGCCA
>NC_090732.1:119438717-119448717 GCF_036898095.1 Palaemon carinicauda
TTGGGGGGGGGATGGGGGGTCCTCTTACCTTGATTCAGTAAAACAGCTACCAAACAGGATTTATTCATTTGGTTAGTGTCGGGTCTATTCTACAAGGAATTTTCATATACGCATAGATAGTCAACAGCTCAATTAGGAAGTTATTAATTGATATTTCTAAGTCCCTTCTCTCGGTTTAGAACAGACTTTTCCTTCCCCTTCTCGTCTCACGCCATGAGGTGCATCCGAAAGATTTATACATTGGTCACGTTAGATGACGTGTCCGCTATAAATACTTTGTTTTTATGTGGACTAAAAGGAAGGGGCCGCATTATGGAGAAGTGGGGGTCTTGGAATGATAAGAAATACCATGATGGGTCAATAAATACTTATTTTTTATTCGTAAATAGAATGGTGCTGCAAGAGACAAACAATTTTCTCTCAATACTTGGGTTGTACATTAAAAAAGATTACGTTCACTTAATTGTATTATATTAAAGCTCCTTCTATCTTTTAAAAATGTTGACACAGTCGTTTTGAGGAGACATTAGACCTTTTTCTCCAAAGAGGAAAAAGCAAAGAATCCTGAAAAAATATGAAATGGGTGACATCCCTCCTTTTGGTGACAAAGGGAAACAGTCAACGAATAGAGTAGCCAAGTGGTAATTGATAAACAACAAAGTTATTGAGGGTTAAGTAACCTATTCGGTGTTAAGGAAGTTGGAGGAAGTGAAAATTGTTCTCTATTCAACGCCTACGGAACAGTAACCAAAGTAAAACTCGAAAGATTGTAGATAGTATGTTTATCCTACCGCTGAAGGATTAAGACTGCCGTGAAGATGTTTGGAAATTATATTGACCAGTGTTGCAAGCATTATTGGATAAAAACCAAAGTGATTATACGCCATTTTTGAACGGAATGAGATCTTTTTCTCATGGGCAGTAAGATATTATACTTTATCATGAGTAGAACAAATCCTAAACGCCAACATCATCATCCTTGAACTGCGCATCAACCGAAATTATTTACAAATTATACTTTTTAACTTTGGATGGCGTATTATACAGTATTCGTAAAAATCCTCAGTGAAAATTATAGGATGCGATAGAATTCAAGCCTTGGTGAAACTAAATCATTTGAACAACTGGATTCAGAAACAGACATAAAAGGTTTACTTAATCATTGCAATAAAAAAAAATTAAAAATGGAAAAATCATTAATAAACGAATGGGTGGATTGAGTATCTGCAAGCATGAAGTAGAGAAAATATTCTGACTAATTTGACAAAAGTAATCAACATTCTTATAAGTTATCGGAAGAAAAATAAATTGCACCTTCGTCGCTTTGCGAAAAGAACACTAACTCTAATTAAAGGATTACAGATTTTACAAAGATTAAAACTGTGTCATACTCCAGTCGTAATTACATGGCAATTCAACGTTACATCACTTAGACTGATAACGATTACTCTTCATCCCATTGGGTGACGCACCCTCGTTTTATCACAACAATAAAGTCTCAAAGAACATGCTTAGATGCAGCAAACACCGTCCATAAGTAGAGTCGGTGCGTGAGCTAATCTAGCCATCTCTTTGTTAACCGTTCATCCTGCAGGCAATAATTGCAATGCTCGCAGAGTGGCTCCCGCTGACTTTGAAAGGTGGGTGCTAAAGAGCAGTTTGGCTAGTGATTGAAGACACGAAAGCCGGCTTTGCAAAGTTGCTGTGCACTGGATACAAGAGAATTCCGTGTGAAGGGAGCATGATGGCTGGTGACCTTAATAATGAGAGTAGATTATTCCTGGGGAAAATTGAAGAGTATGAAGTTTTTGAAGTGGAAGTTGACGTGGACATTCAATTATTTCGTGATGGTCTGATTCGTCATGTCACTTCAGGAGAATTCTGAGAATGCGTATTTGGCATGAGCTTTAGGAATGATTACAGTATTTCTAGCACAACGGTATTTCTTAACATTTCAAGTTTTTTTTCTAAAATGACTGTTTCCGTATTGAATTGGTATTTCATGGCACGGAGTCTTTGTATAAGCTTCTAATATCGAGAAGGCACGGTAGCAGACGATATTTGTTTTGGCCTTTTCAAGAGGTCAGAAAGATATATATTTCATTGCTATGAAGGGAAGTATTGGACTATCATTGACAACAATAGCCATTATAGACAGGTCGGAGCCAGGCAAAAACTGCCCTTTTTTGGGGTCAAGGTTTTCTAAACTGATTCTGGTACTTTGAACCATGCTGATTCAAACAAGCTTTTGGGCCATCTGAAATTTTGCCCGAAATCCAAGATGGCGGCCAAAATCCAAAATGGCCGCCAAAAATCACAAAATATTTTTTCACGGCGTTGGGTTTAGCTATCAAGATGCTTTTTTCTCCCAGAATAGTTATTTTTAGGCAGAGGAATATGACCCTCTAGTATAAATTCCGAAACAATTGATTTATCCTGGCGAAATCAAAGATGGCCGCCGGAGTCGGCCCACCAACTTACGGATTGCTATAACTCCAGTTCTAGAAGGGCTATGACAATAATATTGGTCTCTATCCCTAAGTTTTCAGGGGCAAGGAATTCAAATCTGTCATCACTTTGAACCATAGGCTACTCTGTCACGGTGAAAATTCACTATAGCTGCATAGGCCGATATGCATTATTGATTATATCCTAATCACTGTGATTTTGTGAATATCTTTACACTGTGCACTACTTAATTTCAATCATTTAAGGTTTATTGTCATGTTAAAGGGTCTGAATGTCCATAATAATGTCTCAAACACTAATTTATGACACAAGCAAAAACTTCACACACTCATGAATTTTCTCTTCATGGAAGTTTGAAGAAATTGCATACCATCTGTATCATTCTTATGAAACTAACCAGAAGTTTATTTCAGATTCATTGAAACCGTGGAAAGGATAACAAAATGGCAGCCACTCCATTTCTAAGCAAAGGGCCAAGTAGAGGACTTTGTAGTCTCTGCAACAAACTGGTCAATGATAATGAAGACATGGCCAAGATTGGACTAGCTGCACTTGAGTCACTGAAAGGATTAGCAGAGAGGTGGGCTTGTATTGACAGCAGGTTAGCTTTGTCCTCACAGTTCCCATATTCATAATTTAGATTAGCGACACTTAGGCTAGATTTAGAGAAACATGAGTTCATAATTCATGACAGTTGTCGTATCAACTTTCGAAATGGATTGGGCCGTCTAGAAAGTCAGTCACGCCAACTTCAGTAATCAGGGTCTGCAGAAGAATCAGGTTCAGAATCATCCACTAGCCAACCTGCGCCTCAGCCATACAGAGTTTGGCGGGGATCACTGCAAAAGGAGGTCTGCTTTGTTTGCAATGAAGCATCGGTCGCTGATGAAAATGCTTTTAATGAAGGTGGACTTGGAAGGTGTTGTGAAGATAACGCTTTCACCAATCTCCAGCAGGCATTGGAGAAATGGATCGAGGATTCTACCAATAAACACCACGAAGCTGCTGTCAGATTGAAGATCCTTCTTGGTGGAACATCATATGACGTCTTTGCGCAGGACCGAAGCTTTACCTATATGTACGGTCATGACGCGAAGTCACTTTCACTGGATGCTGAGAAACAGGAAACACTGAGAACATGCATTATGGATCAGTTCTTCCGCCTATTCACCAGAAATGTCCTTGAAAATCATGATGCATACCTGCTGTCAGAGTTGATAAATGACATCCAGGAAATGGGTGAAGACGAAGGACTTTCGGGCCCACCTATCTCAAAGACCTACACACTGAAAAAAAGATTAATTGAGAAGTATGGCGAGTCAGTCTCTTTCCACAAGATAGGCAAACGGCTACTGGTGCACTCCAGTGAAGTGAATCCTGTTGCGTACACTGCGGCTACCATTCAGGGCCATGGTCTACGAGAGATGGATTTGACCAAAGCATTTGCAAGACTTATTCAACGAAAGATTACCCAAAGACAGACAATCAAGTGGCCTCTTGATGCGGAAGAGTTATATAGTCTTCTAGATAGTTATAGACCCCTACAATGTCTATACAACGCCATCAGTTGGTCAATAAACCCACGGAGATCCGTCAATGTTAATGGTTATGCCTGTTCTCCAAGCAAAGCAGAAGCAGAAAAAATTTCAGCTATCAGCCAGAGTTGGGAGAAGGTGGTAACCTCTGAGCGTTTGCCTATTGGAACTGCACTGAGTCTAACTGTTCATCGGATAACAAGCAGCAAGGAAGCCACGACACTTCTTCATCGCTGCGGGGTTGGAATCTCATGCTCTGATGTGCGCCAGTTGAATAGCAATTGGGCAAAGTCAGTTACCATGCAACATAAGAAGATTCTCCCTCCCGGTTTTATTAGCGGCCGCAGTGTTCATGTCACCTTCGATAATTCAGACGGCAAGCAGCAAACTCTTACCGGAGCGCACACTACACATCACACAACAGGGATAATCTTCCAAGCCAGACATGATGGTGATCCCTCAGCGGGGTCTACAGTTCCAAGAAAGGAGCATGAGCAAGATATTCAAGACAACGAGCCACCAGACTATGGATCCTTCAAGATCCCTAAGAAGAATAAGACACCACCTCCATCATTTCCAGACTTCACTGATGATTACAAAGATTCAAAGCTGATCATTCATGCAGACCTGTATGTATTCAGGAACCGACAAGGAGACGTTTGTTGAAACAAGAATCAGAATGTTCAACAAGAAGCAGGTGAAATCAAGTGTGGGAATCTTGCCTGATGGAAGCAGTGCAGATGAACACATTAAAAGGAGTGACCTACAGGCATTGATATGGTACCAGTGTCTTCAACCAAATATTGATTATCCCTCCATCGCTGACAGAGGATGGCAGCGTACAAACGAGGGAATTCGTCCAGTATGGTATCTTTGTTCAAGACTGCTACCAAGTCTGACCAAGGAAAGGTCTAATCAAGACCCAAACAGAGGTATGTAGCCCTTAAAATGATCCTCATTCTTATGCATCTAATAGCAATATTTGGTAACTACTTGATGTTCCTACCAATCGTTTAATGACAGCTCATGGATTTGAGTTCCCAATAGTCAAAATAGTTCTCAACAGTCAAAGCACACATGTAACTACTGTAATTCAAAGTGTCCATGTCTTTTAATTAAGGTACAGAAGCCACTGATATGTATGATGTAGATTCGGAGATGGTCGATAAACATGGTCGTGCTCGGTCAAGGCAGAAGAGAACTCTGACAGATGTAGTGATCTTGACATTTCATATTGAGGAAAAATAGGACCTGGAAAGAGACAAAATAGAGAGCTTTCGCAAGTGCTCAGTTAGGGCACTAATGTAAAAGCTCACTGATATTTGACATCATGGACATTTGTACCCATTTTCAAGACTATATCAGATACAATCATTGTATGATTATGTTAGGAATACACCTGTTCTTTACAAATTTGTTTTTAATATTTGTAGAGTCAAGTGTGAATGCAGTTTCATTCACATTTGGTAACATTGGTAGTCTTGTAGGTGTCACCGGTGTCGCTTTGCATCCATCAACATGCATTATAACCATGATGGAGTAGCCTGTGGTTCAAAATGATGACAAATTCGGATTCCTTGCCCCTGAAAACCTAGGGGTAGAGACCAATATTATTGTCATAGCCCATCTAGAACTGGAGTTATAGCAATCCGTAAGTTGGTGGGCCGACTCCGGCGGCCATCTTTGATTTCGCCAGGATAAATCCATTTTTTTCGGAATTTAAATCAGAAGGTCATATTCCTCTGCCTAAAAATAGCTATTCTGGGAGAAAAAAGCATCTTGATAGCTAAACCCAACGCCGTGAAAAAATATTTTGTGATTTTTGGCGGCCATTTTGGATTTTGGCCGCCATCTTGGATTTCGGGCAAAATTTCAGATGGCCCAAAAGCTTATTTGAATCAGCATGGTTCAAAGTACCAGAATCAGTTTAGAAAACCTTGACCCCAAAAAAGGGCAGTTTTTGCCTGGCTCCGACCTGTCTATTACAAATGGAAAAAAATTCTGATTATCAATCGATATTTTTTTTTCTTTTTTTTAAGAAATTATCACTTTCCATCAAGTGTTGCGTGCCATTACTTAAAATTTCAGTTCTTTTGAAAAATTTTAAATTTCAAAAGAAAAGAAATGAAAACTAATGATTGCTTGTAAGTCTGAGAGAGTGACGTACGAAAAAGTGTCAAAGTTCAAGCCATCTGTGAGTTTGCTGGTGTAGATGGTACAATATTCTCTGAAAAAAAAATGAATGTAGAAAACAGAAAGAAGTTGCATACCCTATAAAAATGAAAGTGTATTTTAGAAATTTATTAGGGTGAGTTGAAACCAGGAAGGAATTTCTTATGTTAGCATGATCAATGGACACTTAAAAGTTGTTGATTCTTATTAGTATAAAGGATTATGTTAACATAATGAAACTAAATAAAATTTGCAACATGCAAACTAAGTAATGTTGCAGAATGGTTTTTTTGCTTACGATTTTGAAAATAATAATTTTTATGAAAGTATAACTGGAATGCGTGGAAACAATATTGAGTCATCTTGTTTATGAATTGAAATGAAAAAAAAAAATCATGGGAAGTATCAATAGATTTAATAGGCATGAACGTATTTAATTGTGAGCAAAGAGGTCAGTGCCATATATTATATAGGCTGTACGGATAATTCTCTCCGTGTAGCCTGAAGTCTGCTCTTTCTTTGCAGAATTTAGTATGGCTCCATTTTTAAGGAATGCTGAAAACTCTGAGACACTTATTTGCTCAAGGTAATCAAAGCATTTCCAGATATTAAATGAGCACGTGGATGGACTTTTCTCTTGAAAGACAAAGCATTCAGGTAATCAAACATTCTTATGTTCCACCCTTGGTCCTATCAGAAGTATCCATATGCTCAAAATTATTCACAAATAAAGAAATTTTCCATAGAAGAAGTTAATTCCAAATTGCTTAAACATCACGTTGTTCGTAAACAATTTAAAGCTATTTATCGATTATACAAAGTTAAATAACTATGCGGGATGTGTTGTAGTCTTCGATGATAAATCCTATTTAGCTAAATTACCAGCCTTTAGTGTTTACTGCAGATAGCAGCATTGGTTAAATGCTGGGTTGACACATTCACGATTGTGCTCCCGATTGCTCCCGAAGACAGGAAAATTGGTAGTTGGAAACCTATAAAGATTAATTATCGAAGGTGTAATGGTCGAATATCGAAGGGTTTTTTGTCACATCGGTGAGGTTGGTACGAATGGCGGGAAGCGGGGCGAGCCTCGTGGCGTAATCCAAGGAAACCGCCATAATTGTTAATTACTTATTAAAAAGTGGGCCCCACATCGATGTGAAGCAACAGTAGGTCCTACATATTAAGGAAGTGGCAGGAGACGCGTGCCTTTCCTTTCCTTGCTAAAACTTTGAAATATAGAAAAATTAGGAGGCAAATTCGACCTTGGTCCTCTAACTTTAATACCAGCAGGCGAGTCCAGGTAATTTTATCTTGGTTGCATAAAAGTCACGAGTATATAGCTCAAAATTTTAACTTGGATGGGAAGCAGTGCACCATAGCGGGCTCACTGTGACAGATTACTGTTAGTTGAATACTTTCTGGTGCATAACTGTGAATATGTAAACCATTGGGCAAAATACCTCCTCGATCTTAAATTCGTCGCCAGACAGTCGAGGAGATAAGTGTTGATTTAGAGTCCCTAGTTGGGTATCTTGAATCTAAAAAAATTTTATAATCAGACTTAGATGTTATATCTATTCATTATATTTCTATTTATATTGGATGATCTATAAGGAAATTTCTCGGAAGAATCATCTTTCCTTCAGAGACGCCGGCATTACCCTCGTAATGCAATGATAATGCAGTGAGGAACTACCAATTGTACAGGATCTGACAGGGATTGGAGAGATGAAACCACCTAAGTTCTGGAGGAATTCGTCAATGGAGTACCCCCAAGAAGTCAATGCTAGTGGAGAAGGTGTTACTGTGTTATGAAATTTATGCCACGAGAACATTTGATACCGAGTTGTCACCTGTACGTCCACCAGTGTGATGCAACAGATGCAGCTGATTGGAACCTCTCCAGTAGAAATGCTCATATGAAAGTATTAACAGTATTGTCAGGTCATGTACACTGTTGACTTATACTTTGAATATAGACATCAAGACAGATACTGTATTGTCATTTGTTCAGTCGTTGTCGTTCGAATGGCAGAGAAGTCAATCGCCATACCTACAACAGTTCAGCCAATGAGAATTAACAGCTGAGCCAGTTTTAAGTTCCATTGCCATTCAATCTATATTCATACATCTTACGACTTAGAGTACTGTATGTCTCACATTTCCTATAGACGTTCAAATTCTCTGTCTCGCTTAATTATGTAGCTTGCGAAATTAAATCAAAATGATTCCTTTTCCCTTCTTTAATTGCTCAAAAATATTGGTCGATTAAGAATGTCTTTTCAGTTTTTGGGGATCAATCTCTTCTGAGTGTTTATTTTTTTCATTATCTTGTTTCGAGTATTTTTATCTTGTCTTGTATTCAGCTGATGACTCTCATCTAAATTTGTTGCACAAAAACTAGTGATTTATTAAGTTTCATATTCCTGATCTTAATATTAATCACTGTCAACATCGCTCACTTAGTTCTTTATGCATGTTGCAAGAAATTTTTCATAATTCCGACCATCCTTTGCATTCAGATCTTCCTAGATGGTACCATCCTGTGCGTAGTATAAGGTATGCAATTAGTTCTAATAGTCTTGCTTTCTCCAGCATAGGGCTCAACACTACACAGTATTCTAGAAGTTTTATTCCAGTTGTGGCCAGATTGTGGGATGATCTTGCTGAGCAGGCCAGGCAGTTTGTTTCGATAGAACCTCGGAAATTAAAATTTTGCAGCCAATGTTTTTCATCTTGAATAGGCTTACATACTGTGTGTTTTCTACTAGTATGTATATGGCATATCTATTTGAACGTTGTTATTGATAATAAAATATTTATATTTTTTATTCATTACTTCTCAATATAGTTTATCTCCTTTTCTTAGTGGGGCATTTTCCCTGTTGAAGGTCTTTGGCTTATATCATCCCTCTTTTCCAACTAGGGTTGTATTTAGTGATGATAATGATAACTCTCTAAGCTAGACCATTTTAAAATAGAATGAGAAGCGATCAAGAATACGACAGTACAAAGAGAACTATTATGTTTTACTCAATATGATTCACATCCCTATTTTTAACTATCTTTGTGATATTAAATAGAACACGAGGATTCCGTTCAAATATATAGGAAAAATGGTTTATAACATTAACATTTTCACTGAACAAGCAGAAGTAATTTGAGAATCATATTATGGGTCGCCATCATTTCCACACTCATAACAAGTTGCTGATATGATTTTGGAACCCAAACAGACTATATTTTGCAATTCTAAAGAAACTGACTCTGGGCTTGGTAACACTTTATCGCATGATTGAACACTTTATCGCATGATTGCTGTGAACAGTTCTGAGAGTCAGGAGAGAGTGAAACTTTTGTCTAGGAATACCACTGGACTAAACTACAATTCCTTAAAAAGTTTTGTGTTTTTTGAATTGTTGAATTTTCATCATATAACTGTTTGCGAAGAAACTGAAGAAAACCTGCGTTTTTCAACGTTATGATAAAAACGCTCTTGTGTTTTTCCTGGAATACGACCGTAGCACTAATTATACTAAACAATCATGAAGACCATCTTACTATTTTCCGTTGATAATTTTCGTTTTTTTTTTTTTTATTGTAAAACATGTAACCACATGCTATAACATATGTGAGGAACGTAAATATTTCCAATGCTTCAAAGTAAAATCCAAAGATTTCCAGGACCCCGTGTACTGTGTATATATATATATATATATATATATATATATATATATATATATATATATATATATATATATATATATATATATATATATTATAACACACACATATATATATATATATATATATATATATAT